>NW_028318257.1:300000-575000 GCF_062004578.1 Staurois parvus | reverse complement strand
GTAAGTTTAACATATATTAAATTGGCCAGACTGATTCAAATAGGCGCTTCCTTTAGTTATATCACATGCATATAAATTCAGACTAATAGCGGTAATTCCCCACAGGACTGTAATTATAGATTGTTCAGTCTCAGCCCTCCAGCAAAGGATGACTCATGCCTTTTCTAGATTGACCGAACAAAACACTCTGGAAAAGAGAATCAGGATGGACATTGATCTATATGCTACCATCAGTGTCATCTGACATTATATGAGGTTTCCAAGAAAGCTATAAATATCCAAGACCTTTATAAAAAGTAAAACGCCTTATGGACACTGAGCCCATTTTAATCTGACCATTCAATAATCTGGATAATGCAAATGGATGGACGAAAAAAAAAAAAAAAAGAAAGAAAATTTGAGTGACTTCAGGTCATTTTTATTGATTTTTTTTTTTATTGACAATGGTGGAAATGTTTTAAATGAAGCAGTGACCAGTCTTTTTTTTTTTTTTTTTTCGCACTTAAGATTGAGACCATAATAAAAACAAATGATTAATTAGGGCTCATTTATACCTTTGTTGCACTTAGAAGAATAAAACACAACCAGAAGGCATAAACATGCAGTGCACTAGAGATAGGATGACAATGCCCACTGATGTGTTTCATGGGGGCTATCCCCCTTCTTCAGAGTTATGGCAATAGCTGAGAAAGGAGGATAGCCCCCCGAAATGTGTCAGCTGGAATTATCATCCTGTCTCCAGTTAGATTTGGAGAGTGGACTCTGATTTTGTGCATTGTGCATCTACATGCCTTCTTTAGCTCTTAAGTCTTGTGAGTATAATATGTTTTCTTAGATCTTTTAATAAAGTGATCAAGATAATGCGGTAGGTGTTTGTGCCCTCTCTGTGTTTTGTGCAGTGTTGGATTTCCATGATCTGAGGAGGGCTGCAATTCCATCTCTTTCCAGTCCGGGATGCTGAATGTCTGAGATTTATGGTTCATGTGATGGGTGCTTCTAGCATTTCTGAAAGCTGAAGTGTCAAATTTGCATTTCCTTTTTTTCAGTGCACTCGAAAGAATAATCTGTGGTGCACCACTCTTCAGAGCGTGGTACAGGCAGGAAGCCTGTCGGATGTGAAGTCAAGGTTTGTCAGCTATTGGTTTCATAATACATTCGGCTTATTTAAAAGGAAAAAGTGTATGAGATAATAGGTGCTGGCAGATGCTGCTGGAGCCACTTATATAATTGTACCTGACAGTAACTGGCCAGCTCAGCCGGTGAGCACCAACAGACTGCAGACATGCTTGTTACCTGGCTATTATGCTAACCTAGAGTTTTAGTGAACAACTCCAGGCATGAATTGGCATTAGGCTTGTTTTATAGAAAGGTCACACAGCTGTCAAATATAAACCTGCACAGGCTAAGCATTAGTACCGTGCAGACACCTCCAGCAGCATTCTGATCTCAAGAGAACAATAAGGACTTCTAGAATAATCTATTGCAGCTAGCTCATTTCTCAACCTATCAACCAATTACATACAATTTGCTACATGAGTGATCATCTCTTGTCAATGGATATACAAACGCCACACTAAAAAATATAAATTTTTAAAATAATTAAAAAAAAAAAAAAAAAAAAAGAAAAAAGTTTATTTATTATATGTAAAAAGAGGTGCTTGATATACTTACCTCCAGCCCAAAGAAGGCTTGGACACTGTTAGTTCTGTCCAGACAGTCCAAGCAGTTGGTTCTAATGCTACCACGTTGTGTCCTATACAAAACAAAGCATAAAAGCAGTTGACATGGAAATATTCTGGTCAATCACCCCCACAGACACCCTCATAACAGCCAGGAAAAGTAAGAGGAGAGAATATTCAAACTCAAAACGAATATAATATATTGCAGCTTACCAGTTATGGATGGTTCAGTGTGCTAATACGAGAAGACCATGGTGTGCACATTCCCACATATAAACTCACTGCAAGGCATGTATTAACATGTATTTGCACATTTACAAGCAGTGTGCGTGGATGTGCACGCTTGACACTGGTATAGGTACCAAAAGAGCCTATTTAAGCTGGAACGTGACATGGACAGATTGCTGAGTGGTCTTCATCTAATCACCGATTTACCTGATCTGCTGTGTTTGCCTTTTCATGTATGACCCAGCTTGCTTTTGACCTACCTCTGGATTCTTGTCTACCCATTGTGACCTCGGACTGTGCTTTGGACTCTGTATTCTGCCTTATGTTCCTAGGCCTGTATCCTGACACTGTCTTTGCCTTTTGTACTTTGCAGCCTGACTGTTGATGACCTCTGGCTTGTGTCCTGGCTTCATTCATGTCCACTAATTGGATACTACTGTGTTCCTTCCTCTGGTCGTTATTTGATGGTGCATAGCCATTGGTTTCTTGCATCCAACAGCTACTGCTGCCCAAAATGTTGGCCCTCGTGCCACTCTGTGTCCTTGCACCTCTTGTTCAGCTACACTGGTAGTGGTGGCAGGAGATGCAAGGGAAGCCTCCTCTTCAGCTTGATCTTCCCCAGGTACTTGACAGTGGTGGTTGTATTTGATTGCCCTTTTCAGGCTAAAAATATTTTCAGCAAGTATAGAAAATAGCTGTTGATCTTGCCAGGGATTCAGTGGCCTTGTCACTTTTTATAAGCGTAAAGGAAATAAAAAAGAACCTTCTCTTCATTGTGTAAACTACTCACCTTGTCAATCCATCATATAATGGAGATGAACAAAGTAAACATTTGTAATTACCATAGATATAATGGTAGGGAGTATAAGCATAAAGGGACAAGAAACTAATATTTTTAGGATTACCAGGTGAAAATAAAGAAGAGAAAGTCAGAAAAATGAAAAACTAATATAGTTACCAGATCTAAGGACTGGTAAGCTGCACTATATATTACATTTTAGTGGTTTAGATATGCCTTAAAGCAACCCCGTCAGGAATATAAAAATACCCAAAACTCAAACTCTGCAAACAACGAATGCGAATTCTCGCCTCCTGAGCTGCCCACACCTACTAAATGTCGTTCTTTTGCTATGTGTAGTTTCACCATTTAATGTTCCCCTGCCTGTGCTCACTGGTTTCTCCTGTAGACCTTCAGGTCACTGTGATAACGTGGATGTCCCTGGGAGGAACCAATGGACATTGCAGGGGGACACAGAATATTGACACTCCCAGAAGTGTTGGTTTCCCAGCTTTGTGGAACAATTACACAGTAAAGCGGCATTTGACAGCACGGGCAGCAGGTAGGTATTTATATTCTTCTTCTGTAGGGTATGAAATTTGGATGTCTTTATATTCAGGAGTTGCTTGAAACTCTGAACAAGACTATACAAAGATTGTAAATCACATACTATGTGTGTAGACAGCTTACCATACATCAAGACACCTTTCTATATCTAATCAATGACCGCTCCAGAGACAAATTGCCTTCAATATCTTACATAGCTCTGAGGTCATTTTATCACATCTGTATCAGTTTTTTTAAATAAAAATCTTAAAGCAGGTCTTCACCCTCAATCAGATGTCGTCTCCCCTCCACCCCTCTGCTGTGCAAAATATGTGCTTTTTTTTTTTAAACATACAATTTTTTTTTTCTTCTTTTAGGAAAAACCTCTGGCCCACACCCCCATGCATGTGTACTTTGCCCATTGTGCCTCCTGGGATATGTAGATCACATATCCCAGGAAGTATAGTCCTTTAATGAATAAGGAGGTGGGGGGGGGGGCCTAGTGGCTTGTCACTGGAGAACTGTTGGCTGTATCAAGATGAGCCGGCAGCTTTCTGATAATGTCACAGAAGAAGATGTTGGCATGGGACTGATCAGGGCTCTGAAGAGATGTAGGGGGTGGTGTTGTGGTTGGGGGTTGGATTGAGCCTGTAGCAAATTCAAAACAAATAAATGGTCATAATGAGATCTCATTCTGGAAAAAAATCTCCCAGACCTGTGCACTCCGTCTTTGTCCATATAGAAGAAGCCACAATCTTCCAAGAATGCAGAAACTTTGGGTTTGAGGACAGTGTTCAACTTTTCAGCTTTTCCTCCACGCACCATCTGATGATAGTCAAAATTCACCATCAGGACATCAGATGCATGCTCCGATGCCTTTAAGTGACTCTGTACAGGTGAGAGGAAGAAAAAATTTAACTTTTTTTTTTTTTTAGACTGTCACCAACCTTTTTCAAGAGACACAAGGTGGGGGAATCACTGCACACAGCATCCCACATCAACTGCAGAAGCATCAAGAGGCCAAATGGTCCACAGGATTTGTAAAAACAGCAGAAAATGTTACCAAGGAGCCTTTACGCAGACAGAACCCAAATTGTCATTCTTAAGAATATCAGGACGCTAAAGCTTAAGAAATTCATGGAATTCATGATCCCAAGTGTAAATTCTCTACAGGTTTATACTTGAAAATTTGCTTTAAGTTAAATGAAAATCAAATATTGCCAGCTGCTGCATTTGCTTGGAGTTGTATGTGGGGGAGGCAAATTAGGGAGCTCAGCTACACAGAGAAAAGATTAAAATTTTTCCCCCTATCGGACACCATCAGGAGATGACTACGAGAGGCCCAACTCAACTTAAGGCTAAGCTGAACCTTCCTGACTGTCACAGTATGGAGGGCCTAGGGCATAAATGTCCATCTATCTCCACAAGTCTTTGATGAACTTAAGTTTATGTGAACATGGTCACTATATGCATTTAAGGGATTCAAAGACTTGGGTCAAGAGGGAGATATATGTCCTCCAGGATGTTATTGGACAACTTCAGGACATATTCCCAGCAGAACATGTCCTACAATCTCTAATGGAAGCCACCATACTAGACAAATTAACCACTCAAGACTGGTTCCTAAGAACTCAAAGGATCTTTTATCCAAGAGGTTCCTCTATTGCCGAATTTCTATTGCCATATTTCCCAGGGAGTTTAGGCCTGAAAACCATAGGGACACAAAGATACCCATCTAAGATTGCACAGTCCCAAGTGATAAGCACTCTTGCCTTGTAGGGCTGAGGTCCTGGGTTCAAATCTTATAAGGGATGCTACTAGTATATAGTTTGTGTAGACTTCCTCACACAATCCAAAAAATATATTGGCAATAAATAGTAAGTGGTAAAGATGTTAGATTATAAGCTTCTCTACAGCATAGATCAGTGGGGAGGGGTGTTGGGTACTATCAGTTGGTACCAAATAAATATTGGAAAACAAGCAAATTGTAACCTCTTACCTGAAAAGCTTTGCTGAGCATGGCTTCTCCTTCTTTGGACCCAAGAAGATTGACCACAACTTGCCTTCCATAAAGTCTCTTGAGAGTTTGGAAATGCCTGCCAAAAGGAACAGTGGGGGTCTTAAAACATACAATCATAGGCAATACTTCCCTACCCCTATGCAGATTTTGTATATAATACATGGTGGATTATTATCCTATTAAACCTTCTCCAAGAGGAGAAAACCATCCAGGATAAGTGTGAATGTCTTTTGTATACAGCAATAGCTGAAAAGGCCATGTGACTGTTTTAACAGGAATCTATGCTGAAAGAGATACACAAGTCCCACTGCTGACCTCTTTCTGAAAACGGTAGCTACCTGGCAGTTGCAGTAAAGATATTTCTTTAGGACAGGTTGTCTTTAAACATCCAGTGGGTGGGGCATTCACATACAGGCATGCCATTTAAAACATGTCATTATCCAGAAGTCTTTCATTAAAAGTATCATAAAATTATGTTAAAGCCCAACTCCAGGCCTCTTTTCCCACTCTCCATCCAGTGCACCTCCCACCCTCAGCACTGTTCTCTGCATCAGTAGTCACAGTACAATACCTGTCATAAGCAGGTGCATTGGCTTCAAATCCTCTTGACATTCTCACACGATGAGATCCAACCTTTTCCAAAAACAATACAAAACACACATGACGAAAGACCCTTTAAAATGTTTGATAAAGTTCACCAACTCTTTCACAGGGCTGTTCTCTCTCCATACTGGTGATCCAAACATTTTACTTGGATCTCTTCTAAGTTATTGACTACCCTGTGGAAAAGTAAAGCAATTAAACTGTCAAAAAGTCATGAAGTTCTGAATAACTGAAGCCTGGGTCAGCTGAAGTTTCAATAATAAGTGGCTCTTAAGCAAGCCATAAATGATGCACTTTACTTTCCTGCAACCATGGGTACTTTCTTAGTCATGGTCCTGGAACAACTGTGCAGTTTTAGGAAAGTTCAGTATTGAAACTAGAGGTTAAACCAGAGAGCCCTAGCTGAAAGAATTGGTCAATGACAGCCCCTATGTTTCTCTAAGGAAAGGTTTGCTTTAAAGACCTGGCTTGTGGCCTGAGGGTCACATGTAACCCTTTGGTACTGGTGCAGGCCTTGCACCCCAGTAGACTGCAGTTGGACTATGGATTTCTAAAGGGATAATACGGTAATTTCTACTAGCCTCTAATAACATGCCCCAATCTCTCACTGGCTTCTGGAGCAGATCTCCAGTCTCAATCTCTCCTGTAGCTTGTCTAAGTCTTTGACCATCATTTTCCTCTAGTACAGCCTTCTTCAACCTTATCAACACAGAGGAACCCTTGAAACAACTTTCCAGTATCAGGAAACCCTGCTAAAAATTATTATAACTACAACTCATGATACATTAATGTGATGGTCAGTGGGAAGAATGCTCCTTACACTTAAAGTCATTGGGAAGAATTTGTGCCATACAGATAACTAAAAAGATCAAAAAGAACTTATCCGAGAGGCAGCAATTGCTCAAGGGATCCTTGGAAACCTCTGGAGGAACCCTAGTTGAGAAACCCTTCTCTACAAAGGTGTGTCCAGCCAATAGCATTAGGGTGTGCACCCCAAAGCTCAAACACACATGCGTATCTTTCCGATATCCTTGCCAGCACATTATCTCCCTGCCTGTGGATTCAGAGTGAAACAAAAGAGTTTCCACATTTCTCTTATAAACAAAGCCGGTCAGTGGGACATCTTTCCCATCTCCTCACCAGCACACAGAGTAATAATGCTAATGCAAATGGGGTTGATTAGAGTGTGCCCAGGCACAACCACCACACCCTGTGCAAATGCCTATGCTACTCTAGTATGTCTGCAGCCTGACAGTCTTTGCTAATATTCCATATACTGAATAATTATGGCCTTTGGTCCCATGTCAGGGGCTTCAGTTGAGATCCTCTGGTTCCCTAAAGTTGATATCTATTGCTTTAAAGTGAATTAGATACTACCAAAGGTCTAAGCTGGTGTGCTTGCCGCTGTTCAGAATGTACATAGAATGTGTAAGTGTTCCATGCAGATGATGGGCCATGTAGTAAGGAGTTGGTAATTTTTTGTAACTCCATTCTTATGTGTGTGGCCACTTCAAATTTGGTGTGAACAGAGTACCAAGAATGATCACAAATAATTACAAACGACATAATTTAAACAGAGAAAAAAAAAAAAAAAAAGAAGCAGAGAGGGGTATAAACCACCTTTCGCCACCAGCACACAATAGATTTTATTAGTATATCACGAGTCATATCGTTAAAATTCAACAACTTTGTTTCAATATTCAGAAAACTAAAACAACTTATGCGCTGCCAAAACAAAAATGTAAAACAAAAATGTAAAAAGCTATAGTGTGTAGAATGCTATCGCCTGGGTACCACACCACAGTGACCAGATTAGGCTAAGCAATATTGAAACAAATCAAAAAGAAAAAAAAAAGAAAGGATAGTGTAGCCCTGTTTTAGATGTGTGTAATGTGGTTAATACCAAAACACAGTGTTGCAAAATTACCTATAGATAATAGGATATGAATAATCACCATTGCATGTGAAATCTCTCACATTAGCATAAATATCACAAAAATGCTTGTTAAAATAAACTTACTTTACACCAAAATAGTAGCTTCAACCAATATGTGCAACACATAAAGTGCTACAAATAAAAGGGAGCCGTAGGAGAGTTCATATTCATGTACAATCAATGATAGTCACCATGTTATTCCCAATTTCATGCCACCAGTTGTGCAAAGCCAAAAGAAAACCAGTGCTCCACCACTTATGTGAATTGACTGCTCACCTCAAACTTGGGACCTATAAATATATAGGTCCAATGCACTTCAGAAAAGGCCCTCGCTCTGGGAAACGGATTCTTCCCCTTATGACCTTCACTCACAGTCGGCAGTAAAGCTCTTCACAAAGGTGTGCGCCAAATAAAAGGCATATCGTATTATCTATAGGCAGGGTGGATTTGATTTAAATCAATCTGATTTAAATCACTAGTCAGTAAGGCTTGATTTAAATCCTAGTTTTCTACATAAAGACTAATTCTTGCTGGTATAACTTTAATATGCAAGTAGATGAAGATTTTTAGAATAACAACTTTTCATATTAGTTTTTTTATCCCCAGTTTATTAGGTTAATCATTCATATTTGGACAACTTTTCTGTTGTACTTAGGAAGGAGAAAAATAATCATTACCTTAATAATAACAATTTAAATAGATTTATTCATCTGAAACCATAACATTCCAGCATATATTATTTGCTTAAACAAACATCCATGTTTGTTAACTAATTTGGCTAAACAAAATATATATATTTTAAGAAACTTAGACTGTCAGCCCCTCCTCCTCACACTTAGCTTCACTTTCTTCTTGTGCAGATCTATTCTACTCCAAACAATTGGAAAAATATTGTTTCTATTCTATTCACTGAACTTCTTGAAACTTAGCACTGAAGGGGTTGATTCTGTATTCATAGGTTTGTAGAAGTTAGGATTAAGGTCTTTCTTAACTCTGTTCATGTTATAACATTTTTGCTGTGAAGAAGCGGCATGTGATCTCCGCTGAGTCAAATTCAGTTTTGAGAACTGCAAAAGTAAACCAAGCATCTGTGATATCTTGTAGGCAGAGAAACTGCCCAATAATCTTACAAAAACCTCTGGAAGAGCATGACATTGTGAATGGATGAATGGAATTTATTTACCAAAAAAATTAAACATATAAAGCCTTATTCTACATAATTAAAAAAACTAATCTTGATTTCATGATGGAATAACCTTTGGATGGTAATCTATTTTCCTCAAAAAGCATTTTATTTAAAAAAAATCCAATTTAAATCCAAAAAATCCGATTTAAATAAAAAAAAAAAAAAATCGGATTTAAATAAAAAAAAATTCGATTTTTTAAAAAAATCATTGATTTTTATCCACCCTGTCTACAGGTAATTCGCAACACTGTATTTTGGTATTAATCACATTACGCACATCTAAAACAGGGCTACGTCATCCTTTTTAGCTTTGTTTCAATATTGATTGGATATTGGAATAGACTTGTTGAATTTTCTGTTTCAATATTTTTATTAAGAAAGTTTTGTTTTATGAACACAACAAGCTCAATATAAGCCCACGCAGGGGCTGAGCATAACAATAACTCAAGAACAGGTACAACCTGCTGACTTGTATTAGCCAAATAATAAAATGTCCAATAACAGCAAGGAAGGACGGTAAACAGCCAAACCAAATATTATCGGCAGTAGTCTAACATAATACCGTAAAGAGAAGAGGAAAGAAAAAAAGTTAGAAGAAAAAAAAAAGAAAAAGGAATCAGAAAGAAAACAGAGGAAAGGGAGACTAGAAGAGTCACGGATCCAGGGCTAGCACAGGCAGCAATTATAAGGGGTCATAACTAGTAAGGGGCAGGGATGGCAAGGAATATCATATCCAAGGTTCCCAAACCTTAAGAAATCTCAGATGAGAATCATGAAGAATGCTAGACATCTGTTCATTGATCAGCATATCATTCATCCAGGTCTTCACCCCTTGGAAGACAACCGAAGGGGTTCTCCAAGCCTGAGCTATGGCGCATTTGGCCAAAATAAATAGGTAAGATGCCAGTTTCTGCTGAGATCTAGACAGACCCAGAATTGGGCAATGTAGAAGGGGCCACCCTTGCATCCCTATGGACCGTAATGTGAAATAGCGTTTGTAGCAAACCCAAAACCCTAGACCAGAAGCCTATCAAATCGCGGGCACGAATAGACTTGTTGAATTTTAACTATATGTCTCATGATACGCCTATAAAGTCCCTTGTTTGCTGGTGGCGAAAGATGGTTTATACCACTCTTTGCTCCATTTTCTTTTTCTCTAGCTGATATTGGGATGTGGCATTTTGAAAGTCTCTACTGATTTATCATTTAAACATAGATGTCTGTATTTTGTGATGTCCATCTTTCCATACAAGATGAATTTTGAACTCTATAGGGACATAAAACACAAACAATATTATGCTTACACTGGCCTTGTGACTAATAGGTTACCTGTAAGCCTGGCTGCTCCCAGAAGAGGGGAATGGAGCCTCGGATTTGTATAAATGAGGACACGCAGTCATCCAGGTAAATCACCTGTAGGAAAATAGACATTTATCATTCCCTTTGATGAAAGGTACATTAGAAAATTAGTTTATGTTGAAAGATTTTTCACAGAAGGCCGATGAAGTACATGGATGCAAACAATGGAAACACAAACTACTCAACAGACGTGTCATTTACACAAATGTATGATATAGAGAAAGTAACAGGTACACCTGCTGTTAATACAACGCAGGGAATATTCAGTCATATAGGACACAAAACAATTCAACGCAATATGTGCAATAAGTGATGGAGTTAGACACATACAGGTAAGTCAAGGCAGGGTGGAGTGGTGACCAGACAGACTGTCCTTAGATCAGGATATGGGAAAAACAATATGGCTTGTTTTCACTAGTGAATTCACAGATTCAGTTTTTTTCCATTTAACTCTAATAAAAATACATGATGAAGCCCTTCAGAAAATGCAAGATTAAAACAATGCACAACTCTTTCCAACAAATTTAAAGAAGAATTTGTAAAGTTGGACAACTCCTGACAAACAATCATCTTTTGATGGGATGGACTTCATTAAAACAACTGAAAGAAGCGAACAGGCACAATAACTTTCATTAAAATTAAATTCACCCCCCCTCTTTATGGTCTATCCCCCCTTTATGTGAATTTGTACAGAACACTGGTAAAAAATACTCCCCCCAACTACTGCTTCAATGCAAAGCGCCAATATCATTGGGTGCCGGCACTATCCTATTACTGACGCTCTTTCTGGTCAGGCAGCCTACCGTGCACCTCTGGGGCCAACCTCTTCCAGCCAAATGAATGGAACCTGAAGCATCCTGGGATATATGACATACATATCCCAGAGGACTTCAGAGTGCTGGAGACAAAATTTTGGAAAAAGAAACAATGGTGGCTAAGTGGTGGGGCATAAAACAAATTGCCGTTTTAGATTGCGGAGTGGAAGAGTAATGACACCTAGTTCATCTAGCATGTGACGGTCCACTTTAGTGGCCACAGCAGATGTAAATCCAATTTGTGTGCATCAGATGCTTTTTCAAACACAGCTATCTTCTACAAATAGAGGTGACATCATCACTGTGCTGTACATAGTCTGTGCAGAGAGCAGAGCTGTGGGAGGACCCAGCAGCTCCACCCACTACAGGCAGCCTGAAGAAAACTACATAAGGGGGCGGAGACAAGACCAGTCACTCTGCACAAGAGAAAGAGCAGCAGTGACCGGTCTTTATTACAGGAAGTTCCTGCACAGAGGTTTCAAACTTTCACATTGGTTTACTGCACAAATCTTGAAGAGATATACAAAGCTCACCAAGATTCATGAAAGCATACACATGACTCTTGTATTTAGACAGAATTTGCTTATCCCATAGTTCAGCTTTAAACCAAAAAGGATCAGTTCATCTAAAAGTGATTTCAACTATCGTGAAATTTAAGGGGAGAGGTCACTGTGAAGCCTCTTTACTGTACTATTCTAAAAGTAATTGTGAAGTAAAAATATACTTACCTAGACTAACACTGGCACCACACAGTGGACACCTCCTGCTGCCTGCAATTCAGATTAATTCTCTTCAGTGTAACGAGACTCCAGAATCCTAAACTGCTCTGGCAATAAAAGAACAGCCAAACGTCCTAACTTGAGAACCTGAACTTTCCTCTCCTCCTGCTTCTAAAGCCTCATTATTTGCCACAAACCCATCACAGTGATAAGTCAAAGGTAGGACTTGACAGGGGACATGGTCAGGTTGTCCACCAAGGAAACTGGATTTATATCTCAATAAAAAAGTGGCTGGAGACTAACCAGACACACAAGAATATATGAGATACCAATGACATTTCAGGCAAGTATTATATCAGATTTGATTTGACATTACACACACTCTGGGTACATACACACACAATACCAGTATATATAAAATATTGTAGTGCTAAGGCCAAGCAAAGTCTTTTCACTGGGAATTAAATAGTCTAAGCTCTCCTCCGTTAGACACACACGGAGCTGACCAACACCCAAGAGATGGCCTCAGCCCAAAGTCTCTAGAATCTCTTTGCTGTCTGTACTCACAAAATGTCCTTGGAAAATTGGCTGCCTCCTTCCAATATCCTTGTGACACTCTCCAGTGATACCAGACTGGATCCGGAGAGAACAATCCCTCGGTCAACTTTCTACAGTTTCCAGCAAAGCAGGCCCTCAGGTTGCCCACGTGAGGCCTCCACAACCCACAGGCACATGACAGGATGGCTTAAGGAGGCAAGCAGCCCCCCTTAGTCTGTGATCTTCTTAGAAGGAAAAAGAACTGGAAGCTCTGTGCCTTCGAATATTTATACAGACTGCGGGCAACCATCCGGGGAAAACCCACTCAGGGATTGGTCATTGCCCATTTGCCTTGCTCTACACCTATTGCGTGGTCATGCAACGCTGCACCAAAATTAAATTTACGTCCTTTTTCTCCCACGAATTGGAGCTTTCTTGTGGTGGTATTGGATCGCCTGAGTGGGGGTTTTTTTTTCTGCGCTATTAACAAAAAAAAAAGGCGACAATTTTGAGGAAAAAAAACAATATTTGTGACTTTTTGCTATTAAATGTGTCCAGTATTAAAAAAAAAAAAAAAAAATCAAATTTAGTCATAAATTTAAGCCAAAATGTATTCTGCTACATGTCTTTGCTAAAAAAAAAAAACCCAATACATGTAAATTGATTGGTTTACATGAAAGTTATAGCATGCCCCCTACCTGGAAATGCAAAATCACACATACATATTATATATATATACACACACATATATATATATATATATATACACACACACACACAAACACACACGATTTTGCGCATCCGTGCCGCCCTGTAGCAGTACTTCTGCTATGGGGCGGACAGGAAGCGGTTCATTACAGAGCCTGCATTCAGAGATGAATAAATTGCATGTGTCTCCTACTTAGTAGCTGTGGTAGTTTTATTAAGAACTTTGGACAGAGCATTACAGTAATAAATGAAGAAGGCTCAAGAGGGCTTTATAAAGTTAATTGAGCTCATCTTAGCAGACATTAAAAGGTTTTTTTTTTTGTTTTTTTTTTTAAGTATTTTGTGCTGAAGCACTCTGGAGAGCCTATCCAGAATCAGTGCTGTTGAGTATTTTAACCCCTGCTGCAGCACGAAGTACATAAAAAAAAAACACCACAAGCATAAATGTATTACTGTAGATGCAGCCTGATGGCATTACATTAATAAATAGAGAAGGGGGTGTCCAGAATAGGAAGTTTGCCCTAGAGCAGCGGTTCTCAACCTGGGGGTCGCGACCCCCTTGGGGGTCGAACGACCATTTCCCAGGGGTCGCCTAAGACCATCGGAAAACACATATTTCCGATGGTCTTAGGAACCGAGACACCGCTCCTCCGTCTCAGGCGATGTGTGGGCGGGATGGTACGCTGCTCCTGTCACCTGGCCACACCTCCGGGATCGCTCAGCAGCTCCGCCTCCTCGCCGCTGATTGGCCACCGGAACTGTAGCTCAGGAGAGGCACACAGGCGGCCAATCACCGGCGAGGAGGTGGAGCTTGGAGAGGAGGAGCCGAGCGGCAGCACGCGTACATCAAAGAAGATCGAGGGAGCTGCCGGAGCGAGTGAAGAGGAGAGCGGCCAGAGAAGGAAGACAGCTGACAGGTAAGTGAGAGAGCGAGCCCAGGCTGGAGCAGGGGTCAGCAAAGTAAGTATCATTGGTGTCAGTGGGAGGAATAGTGCCCCATCATTTGTGTCACTAATACCAACGATGGGGCACTATTCCTCCCCCCACTGACACCAACGATGGGGCACTATTCCTCCCCCCACTGACACCAACGATGGGGCACTATTCCTCCCCCCACTGACACCAACGATGGGGCACTATTCCTCCCCCCACTGACACCAACGATGGGGCACTATTCCTCCCCCCACTGACACCAACGATGGGGCACTATTCCTCCCCCCACTGACACCAACGATGGGGCACTATTCCTCCCCCCACTGACACAAACGATGGGGCACTATTCCTCCCCCCACTGACACCAACGATGGGGCACTATTCCTCCCCCCACTGACACCAACGATGGGGCACTATTCCTCCCCCCACTGACACCAACGATGGGGCACTATTCCCCCCCCCCCCTGACCTCAATGATGGGGCACTATTCCTCCCACTGACACCAATGATGGGGCACTATTCCTCCCCCCACTGACACCAACCATGGGGCACTATTTCCCCCCCCCCTGACCCCAATGATGGGGCACTATTCTCCCCTCCACCACACTGACATCAATGATGGGGCACTATTCCTCCCACTGACACCAATGATGGGGCACTATTCCTCCCACTGACACCAATGATGGGGCACTATTCCTCCCACTGACACCAATGATGGGGCACTATTCCTCCCACTGACACCAATGATGGGGCACTATTCCTCCCACTGACACCAATGATGGGGCACTATTCCTCCCACTGACACCAATGATGGGGCACTATTCCTCCCACTGACACCAATGATGGGGCACTATTCCTCCCACTGACACCAGTGATGGGGCACTATTCCTCCCACTGACACCAATGATGGGGCACTATTCCTCCCACTGACACCAGTGATGGGGCACTATTCCTCCCACTGACACCAGTGATGGGGCACTACTCCCACTGACACCAGTGATGGGGCACTACTCCCACTGACACCAGTGATGGGGCACTACTCCCACTGACACCAGTGATGGGGCACTACTCCCACTGACACCAGTGATGGGGCACTACTCCCACTGACACCAGTGATGGGGCACTACTCCCACTGACACCAGTGATGGGGCACTACTCCCACTGACACCAGTGATGGGGCACTACTCCCACTGACACCAGTGATGGGGCACTACTCCCCCCACTGACACCAGTGATGGGGCACTACTCCCCCCACTGACACCAGTGATGGGGCACTATTCCTCCCACTGACACCAATGATGGGGCACTACTCCCCCCACTGACACCAATGATGGGGCACTACTCCCCCCCACTGACACCAATGATGGGGCACTATTCCTCCCACTGACACCAGTGATGGAGCACTACTCCTCCCACTGACACCAGTGATAAGGCACTACTCCCCCCACTGACACCAGTGATGGAGCACTATTCCTCCCACTGACACCAATGATGGGGCACTACTCCCCCCACTGACACCAATGATGGGGCACTACTCCTCTGTCATGGAAATTTTGTATTGTTGGTCGAACTTTAAATGTGTCATATATTCGTGTTATTCATATGTCTCTCGTGTGGCTTAATTAAAGCTCTGAAGGCTGCAATTGGGCCATGCGCATGTACAATGTATGTATTACAGTACTCAGCTTGGTAATGGATGAGATGGCAGATCTGCGCTTATAGACCGGCGTGTATACCACCACGGCATTCGATGCGAATGTCGCTGGCAGTAGACCGTGGGCCTGTATCCACATATCAGCAGCATAGTACCACATGGGCTTCATAACGCAAGGCGCCAAGCGGTGTGAACTCCACGTGTAGGCTTATGCATATCTTACAACCCATTACCAACTTGAAACTGTATCTTGGATGGATGTGTTTTAATAAAGATCGTATCGGGCCCATCCAGGTACAGACTGATATTTTTAGGGAATGCTTGTACAAAGAATTTACATACCAATAGAAGCTAGTAGGACAGGAAATATGACCTCAGATGGCTCATGGGGGGGAAGGGGAGGAAGTCTGCTGACCTCAGAAGACTCATGGGGGAGGACCAGTGATAGATAATAGGAAAGGCTATGCTCCAATTGGAATGTACATCCTGTGTATAGGCACTCCCCATTGCATTGTTCGGTGGGAGGGGATTGACTTTATTCATGTGGGGGGCATGTGTGTATTTTTAATAAAACAGAGAGCTGAGTCTGAAACCAGCCCTTATGTGAATTGCAACACCATCCTGAGAGTGTCGTTTGATCATTCTAGGGTAACGGAGCTCCACCCCCACATCTCAACAGAAGCTAAAAGTAGTTGGATGGGCAGGAATCGTGTAGTTTAGCTGCAGTCGTGGTAAGCGAGATTCGCACAGCTTTATGGGGGATTTCTGCGCATCCAACTGCGAGTACTCACGGTAAGGAGAAATTCGTTAAAGCGAATTTCCAAGACAGTTTGGCGAGCCTGGTGGATACTAACGCGTATTCTTGCATATCTAACCCAGTACGAGGGGGGAATAGCCATCATGAACTAGCAAAAAGTATGCCGGCACATTTCAGGTCTCTCTGCCATTAAGAGGATCGCTTTTTGCGTGTTCGTGTGGCTGATTTCGCTCTCGGTTAGCTAACAAGAATTACCGCTTAGCAAGGACCTAGTTTTTTGTCCTAAACTCTTGATTTGTGGGTGAAAGACAAGGGTTTGTCTCTGCGGAGAGCAGCAGAGGGGTGGGTTTGGTTGGCTGGATTTGGTCAAGTTTAAAAATCTTCCAACCAAAAATTAAACGGGTATATGTTTTAGCGGGTAAAAGTTGTTGCATAGTGTTAGGTAAGTATTTGCGGGTTGTAGGTACTGTGGTAATTGCTCTACCCCCCTCCACGTGAGGTAATTATTACAGTGCTGAAAGGTTTAGGTTAATTGTTAACTGTTGTAAGATCTTTGTATGTAGTCTGTGCAATGTTTTGTGGTACTACTGCTCCCAGCAAGCATGCAGCAGGGGGTCCTTTCTGTTTGGTACTACTGCTCCCAGCAAGCATGCAGCAGGGGGTCCTTTCTGTTACATGTGCATGTTAGTGTGATATGTTGGTGTTTTATGTCTGTTCTGTGATCGTGCCAAATTGTGTTGTATGTGTGCTGTATATTGTTGTGTAATTGTCCAGTGTATGTTCTGTCCAAAAGTCTGTTTTATGTAAGAGGTTAGAGGCAATTTTGAGGCTAGAGTCTGCCGTGTGCTCCTCTGTGGGGGGCCATTCTAGTGTTACCATGTGCTTCCCTGTGGGGGGTCATTTTCTTGACTAACCACATGGACTCCTTTTGTTTGGTGGCCATTTTGTTGGCTACCATGTGCTTTCCCTGTTGGTGGCCATTTTGTTGAATACCACATGTGCAGTAATCTCTATGCAATGTGTATGCAGCTTTCTATATGCATTTGACCCATTTTATGGTTTTAATCCAAATTCTTTACAGTTTCATTTGTTTCCTTTTAGCTTTAAATTTGCGTATTGCCAGCCAATTTAAAGTGTGTTAAGCGAGTTTTCCCTTCACGTGTTCCACATTTAGTGAGCGCGGTGAAGTCTGGGTTTTTGCACATAGATTTCTTGTATAGTGATTATGTTTTTCTTGTGTTTTTCCTGTTAAAGTAGTTCCTTATTGTAAAGCGGGTTTGTTTTAAGCTGCTGTGTCACGTGTTTCGCGTCCAGCAGACTTTTTGTGTAAACGGTTCTAGGTGGTTGCAGTGAAGATTGCGTGTGTAGCGCAGATCGTTTAGCGGCGCGGATAGGATTGATTTTCGCGTCAGCAACGGGTTATTCTTGGCGCAGTTTTTTGGTTCACCTCTGTGTAATTGTTTTACTGTGAAACGTCCCGTGTTTTTCATAAGGATCCACTTTGTCCTTTTTAACAGTTTTTCAGGTTGAAAAAGGGTTTTTCTGTGTGTATTAGGAAAGTTTTTTCTTTACACAAATTTCCTAAAGGTCAGTTAGCAGGTTTCTGCCCAACCAGTGACCCCTAAGTAACATCCAAGAACCCCTCTTTTTTGTTTTGACTTGTGTTAGCTACTGTGTGCAGGGAGAGAAAAGCCACTTTCATCATTGTGCGGTGTGGCCTGCCAAACACAGTGGGTGATGAGAACCACATAAATTACGCTGTGTGAGTGGGCGGTCCAGGGAAGTATAACACTTAGCCTGGTTACCACAAACACTTCGGGTGGTCAGGATCACATAAATTGCGCTGTGGGAGTGGGAGGTGTGCTCTCAGTCTGACCGCCACTTGATGCGCTTCGGGTGATCGATAAGTATCACATAAATTACGCTGTGCTGGGAAAGTGGTGGAATCAGGCCTCTCGGTAGGATCCCACCGAGTGCTCCAGGGGGTAAACAGGTACCCGGACGCGGGATATATACCAGTGACTAGTCACGATGGGCAGTAGTCAGTCCATGAAGAGAGAGGGGGAACCAGCCCTCTTCAGGGTAAGGACAGCTGCACAACTGATGAAGGTGAGTTTGGGGGGGAAGTCTACAGAACCCCTCAAAAGGTGGAATAAATGGTCGAAGGGTACCAGATGGGAAATTCCCCGGGAAGGTACATTTGACGCATGGAGGTGGGAAAAATTCATCTCTGAATTTGAACCACGGATGCAGGCGTCAGAACTAGAGATCGCACAGCTATGGCTTCACAGGTCAATCCAATTAGGGAAGCAGGGCATACATAAACTGGTGTCTGTCCGGAAGAACCAGGTGATGTATACCTGGCCTCCAGAGGGAATAAAACAGGAGGATCCGGTGTCAGAGGTGGAGGAAGCTCTTTCAGGGCTGACTCTACTAAGGCAGGCAGGATCAGGGTCTGCTGGGGTTCCCGAACAACCAACAGTGGCTGAGATAAGTATAACTGCACCTGTCTCTTCTGTTAGTGACGTCACTCTTGATGTACCTTCTGTGTCTTCTGTATCTATGCCTCAGCCTCTACCTCTCCCTTCTTCCTGCTTCACCCCAGCTCCTTCTGTTTCCAACTATGAAGCCTACTCAACAACCGATTTGCAGACTATCTGTGAATCAAGGGGAATAGACACCCGGTTAAGAAACAGGGCGGATTGCATCAAAGCGCTACGAACCACTGATCAGACCCCTGCCCCCCAGCTATACCCTGATCTGAGGGACCTAAAACCTGAAGGTGCAGTAAGCGAGGTGGTTAATCTAAGCCCACCGATGAAGCTGGGCCAGCCCTTGCACTCTTCCCAGACTGAGGCCTATCCAGTCAGAGTGCAGCAATTTGAAGGTCCTCCCAATGCACAGGGGGAACGGACTTTAGGGGAACGGGTAGTTTGGCATGTCCCCTTCACCCCGGCAGAGATCCGCACTATTCTGGCTGAGCTCCCGGACTATCGAGTCAATCCGAGAGGATTTGCTCGAATGTTTGGACAAAACCAGTTCAGCTATGGTATGAGCGGGTCAGATTGTGCACAGATCCTACGGGCAAAGGTGGGCATGGAAGTGGCCAGTACAGTGATTGCAGGGTGCTCTATAACCACTCATGAGGAGATGACTTCAGGGGGCAAAGAGTTCTGTACACAGCTAAAGGCAAAGCTTCCAGAAATGTATGGTGCTACCTCTACTACGGACATGATGAAGCTCACCCAGGGTCCTAATGAGGAAAGCGCCTGCTTCTGGCGCCGTCTCAAGCAGACGGCACTGGATGCGGATCTGGAAGTTGGACCTGATGCTCCAACTGAAGGGGTAAAGGTGACCGCGACGCACATTCTGTTGCGGGCCAAATTTTTGGAAGGCATCAATATTAAAATTCGGGAAAGGCTGGTTCTGGCCCGACCCCAATATAATGAGATGTCTATCCCTGCTATCCTTTCCACTCTTGCGGCAATAGAGAGGGAAATGGATAGAAGAAAACAAGAAGAGCCAAAGTTCTTATGTCCCAGACCCCACACGAAAAACCAAGGGATCTGGGTCACAGGAAGGATAGGCCCCCACCCAGGTGCTTCCAGTGCCACCAAATGGGGCACATGAGGAGGAGCTGTCCCCAATTACCTAAAGGTCGGTGGCAGTTCATTCCTGATGAGTCCTCCGCCCCTATGACCACCATGGTAAGTAACTCCTATGAATTCTCATAGGAAGTTGACAAATCGGTGTCGGCCCAGATCCATCTTTTTCTAGAGGAATTAAAATATCCCCTCCCTTGCCTCACCGACACCGGTGCAGCAAGAACGGTCCTGCGAAAACAGGACATCCAAGGCAAGGTACCCCTCTCAGGGGAAAGCCCTCCTAACCCCTACTAACCTCACTATCAAACGATGCACTATTCTTAACCCAGCTTCTCTTCTTCCTGTGTTGGAAGATGAGAAGGGGGGGGAGGACAGCAATGACAGTGCTGAATTTTGCAACATGACTAACAATACTAACACCTCTTCTGCTAACATGTCTTCTTTGTCCACTATTAACCTCTCTTCCAAAGGACACGACTGCATTTCTTTGGTGGAACTGGAGTCAGCGGCGACACACCCCATATCACCCCGAGAGTAGCGGTAAGGTTGAACGTCTTCCGATACCCAAAAACCTTGGCCTGAGTGTCCCCCCATTGCCCCCTATTCCATCCGGAATGCCCCTTGGCAACCACATGGGCTGTCACCCTATGAGGTGTTGTTTGGGGGACCTCCCAAAAACAGGGTTGTACTTTCCTCAACAGTTGTCATCTTTGCATTCACAGCTTACAGGTTATGTGCAATCTCTGCAACGGGAGCTGCAGAAGATACACCATCGGGTTCGCGAATCGCTCCCCGATCCAAATGCAATAACAGGTGTTCTTTCTATTGAGCCAGGTGATTGGCTCGTCCTAAAGAAACATCAAAGAACCGGACTCGAGCCACGGTTCACCGGACCATACCAAGTCCAGCTGATGACACCTACCTCACTCAAGCTCGAGGGACGAGACAACTGGGTGAACGCAAGCCACTGCAAGAAGCTTTTCAGCTACACCAGAGAATGAGGGGTGTCATTTTCCTTTTTCTTTTTGTTTGTATGTCATACATGTGTGTGAACGGAGGAAAAGACGGCAGATACCCCAACCTTTTATTTAAAATGCACCTGCGTTTAGCCAGAACCGCCAACAAAACCAACTGTTGGGTATGCTCTAAGCCCCCACCCAGTCATCACATGTCCGCAATGGCCGCTGTTCATGCCCTATATGACATCCGCGTCGGCATGAAAAAGCAAGGGACCCCTGGTCAGCCCCCACGTAGACATTTGTCGGTAGAACTTAATGACACATTTTTAGCAGGTAACATCAGTTTTAGCACCAATATTAGCTCTAGCTCCTGTAGGACGTCAGTCCATTATGGGTAACTGGGCAGCCCTCAGGTGTGCTTTAACATCAGCTTTGGCACAGGTAACAAGTTTGTTGGGACTACCACCTGCGAGGGAGGTATCACTGTCAATCTGACTAACCAGACTTCCCTTCTGAGTAACCACACTGACCGACCAGACCACGTTTGTTGGAAGGACGGATGTGATGTGCAGACTGAGGGAGCAATCCCCCAGTCTGTGCAACTGTTGCTCAGTGCCAGAGGCCGAACGAGGAACTCCTCCTGCTCTGCTCTGACAGGTCCATACTATTTTCTTTGTGGTTCGGCAGCCTATAGAACATTTCCCCAGAACGCGAAAGGTTCGTGTGCCCTCATAAAGCTAGTCCCAGCATCCTATGTAGTGATGGATCATGAAGAGTTGATGGTCCACAAGAAGGTAAGGATGGCAGGGAGAGTTCGCAGAGAGCTGTTCTCTGAGGGCGACCAGGCATGGGCTTGGTTCCCCTCATGGACAGGATGGGGAATAGAACTTATGAAGCGCCTGAACAATTTTTCTGTCATCGTGGATAGTATGTTTAACGAGACCGTAGAGGCTGTCAGAGAAATTGCCCAAGAACAACGGCAGATGGGAATTTTAGTGCTTCAGGAGAAGATGGCCCTTGATTATTTATCTTTTAGCCGCCAAAGGGGGGTTCTGTGAGTTCATCGGAGAGGATTGTTGTACTTGGATAGAAGACACCGATGACAAGGTCCAGGCCCATATGGACAAAGTTAGTGAACTACAGGGAAAAGCTAGAGCTATAGCTAGTGAGGGTTGGAATCCGTTCAAGGGTTTGGGAGGATTGGGAGATTTCCTGTTCTCCATCGGATCTTGGTTGAAGGAAGTGGGAGTGTATGTCCTGATGCTTCTCTTTTTCATCTGCCTTTTATATGCCGCGGTGAGATGTTCCTGTTGCCTCATCGACCGTGTAAGCCAAGCTCGGGCAGACGACCACATCTCCATGCCCGCTCCTGGGATCCCACTCCAACCACTGATCGGAGGAAGACCTCACCAACCAACCACCTTCTCTACAGATTACGTCCTGGCTTCCCTCTAATTTATCTCCCTGAAGACCCCATTCTCCAAGACCTTCAAGCAAGCTTCAAGCCTCATCATGGTTTGTGTCTGCGATTTGGAAAACTGTCTGGGTCGAGACCAGCCTTGTGTGGCCCCGTCTGCAGGGGCAATTTGAGAATCTGTTGCTGGATCTCCCCAGACCACCGTGGGATCACAAGCCTTATTCATACCACAAGTCTGTTTGTGGTTTTTGCAAGAGCCTTCCTGTAGTGAAGGTTCCAACGCTCGAGGATCATTGCTTCAATCAAGCCTGTTTGCGTCGAGTCTGCGTCGGGTCTTGTTGTTTCAGGTACCCCGTGGAGCTTTATTCTCAGGGACAACTACAGGAACTCTTTGAGGTTTGAGACTACACCCATCAAGCTGAAGAAGATCAAGAAGGGACACGAGGAGAATATGATAAAACAGGAGGGAATGTCATGGAAATTTTGTATTGTTGGTCGAACTTTAAATGTGTCATATATTCGTGTTATTCATATGTCTCTCGTGTGGCTTAATTAAAGCTCTGAAGGCTGCAATTGGGCCATGCGCATGTACAATGTATGTATTACAGTACTCAGCTTGGTAATGGATGAGATGGCAGATCTGCGCTTATAGACCGGTGTGTATACCACCACGGCATTCGATGCGAATGTCGCTGGCAGTAGACCGTGGGCCTGTATCCACATATCAGCAGCATAGTACCACATGGGCTTCATAACGCAAGGCGCCAAGCGGTGTGAACTCCACGTGTAGGCTTATGCATATCTTACAACCCATTACCAACTTGAAACTGTATCTTGGATGGATGTGTTTTAATAAAGATCGTATCGGGCCCATCCAGGTACAGACTGATATTTTTAGGGAATGCTTGTACAAAGAATTTACATACCAATAGAAGCTAGTAGGACAGGAAATATGACCTCAGATGGCTCATGGGGGGGGAAGGGGAGGAAGTCTGCTGACCTCAGAAGACTCATGGGGGAGGACCAGTGATAGATAATAGGAAAGGCTATGCTCCAATTGGAATGTACATCCTGTGTATAGGCACTCCCCATTGCATTGTTCGGTGGGAGGGGATTGACTTTATTCATGTGGGGGGCATGTGTGTATTTTTAATAAAACAGAGAGCTGAGTCTGAAACCAGCCCTTATGTGAATTGCAACACCATCCTGAGAGTGTCGTTTGATCATTCTAGGGTAACGGAGCTCCACCCCCACATCTCAACAGAAGCTAAAAGTAGTTGGATGGGCAGGAATCGTGTAGTTTAGCTGCAGTCGTGGTAAGCGAGATTCGCACAGCTTTATGGGGGATTTCTGCGCATCCAACTGCGAGTACTCACGGTAAGGAGAAATTCGTTAAAGCGAATTTCCAAGACACCTCCCACTGTCACCAATGATGGGGCACTATTCCTCCCACTGACACCAACGATGGGGCACTATTCCTCCCACTGACACCAACGATGGGGCACTATGCCTCCCACTGACACCAACGATGGGGCACTATGCCTCCCACTGACACCAACGATGGGGCACTATTCCTCCCACTGACACCAACGATGGGGCACTATTCCTCCCACTGACACCAACGATGGGGCACTATTCCTCCCACTGACACCAACGATGGGGCACTATTCCTCCCACTGACACCAACAATGGGGCACTATTCCTCCCACTGATACCAACGATTGGGCACTATTCCTCCCACTGATACCAACGATGGGGCACTATTCCTCCCACTGACACCAGTGATGGGGCACTATTCCTCCCACTGATACCAACGATGGGGCACTATGCATCCCATTGACATCAGTGATGGGGCACTATTCCTCCCACTGACATCAGTGATGGGGCACTATTCCTCCCACTGACACCAGTGATGGGGCACTATTCATCCCACTGACACCAGTGATGGGGCACTATTCATCCCACTGACACCAGTGATGGGGCACTATTCATCCCACTGACATCAGTGATGGGGCACTATTCATCCCACTGACATCAGTGATGGGGCACTATTCCTCCCACTGATACCAACGATGGGGCACTATTCATCCCACTGACATCAGTGATGGGGCACTACTCCTTCCACTGACACCAATGACATGGCACTACTCCTCCCACTGCAAAATTACAGTTATGAAGTAGCAACGAAAATAATTTTATGGTTGGGGGTCACCACAACATGAGGAACTGTATTAAGGGGTCGCGGCATTAGAAAGGTTGAGAACCACTGCCCTAGAGAGAGTGTTCTACATCTCCTGTGTGGTATCACAGTGGGCAAGCAGGGCACAGAAGGGCTTCATATTTAGGCAAAGTAATGAATTTGATCCAGTAGAACTTGGCTCTCCAGAATCTGTCATGTATGCCTTTGATAGAGGTGATAAGGTACTCCATTTGCTTGATTTAAGTTGCCTTAAGCCAGCCATAAAAGGATTGAAATTTCACCAAGAACCAGCCAAATTTCAATCCATTTATGGGCAGGCTGATTGTACTACTGATCCGTTTCAGTACAACAAGCCTGTCGTATTTTTGTTCATGCGATCACTGCTGGCGGCTATAGCTACCAGCAGTGGTCTGCCGACAGGAAAGGCTTCCCATCAGCAAAACACAGCAGCACTGCGGAAGGAATTCATTAATCAACACTGTATGTGTTAATGGAGAAATTAAACAATTTCCATCTGTGGTGGAAGGAAAGAAAACTGCATAATCTATGAGCTGCTTTAGCTATCCATTCAGTGAAAAAAACGGAGGGTGTGGTTGTCTCCACTGTATGGAATGCAACTCCTGGCAGCACTTATTGAAGAAGGTGGTCTACATCTTCCTGGGGAAAATGTGGTGTAGCAAGTAGAATGTGGGTTTCTTTGAGGGAACATGGCCCATAAATTACTTCAGTATTTTCTGAATCACTAAACTGGAACAAGCACGCAAACCAAGAATTCCTGAATAAATTCAGAACTCAATCTACAGGTACTGAAGTCAGCATGACAGCCAGAAAACCAGCAATTTTGGGGAATAAAAGGTAAGGCATAGCAGGCTCCATACTTCCTGTAAATCTTTAGTACAGGGCTGGGCAGAAAAAGGCACCACACAACAGAAACCATTAGAGTCTCACCTGTTCCGTTTCCACAAAGTTGGCCACCTGGCCGTTATCATTGGTGCCCCGCACGTTGAATCTTGTCCCTGCGCGCTCACAGCTCAGGCGGGAAATAATACAAGCCTTGGCCTGCTTATGTGCCGCATAAATAGTCCTGATCTCCACTCCACCACACATAAGACGCAGGAGCCAGTCGTCACAGTTCACTCCATAATGCTTCAGGTGTAAATGCAGAGACTGATTCCTAGGAGACAAATTACAACGGATTTATTGTTTTACATTGAATAGTCTGAAGTCTCACCTGCAGGAAAATTGGGTCCAAACTAAATAAGAGTATTAAAAATGTTAGAAAGACCCAATAAATACTTCCTTCCAGTATTTTTCCTTTCTTTGAATAATTCTTAGTCACTTGCAATGTGCTTTGAACTTGCTCAGAAATTTTACTCCTCTAGGAGAATCCATGCCCTGGCACAACCCCCTCCCTTCTTACACTTTATACCCCTCACCTCTTTTGGGTGTGTATACCTACTGTCTCTGCTGGCCCAGCTCCTCTGCCCTCCTCACCTCAACACCAAACATAACCTTATGCACCTGCCAGGGGATGAGCAAAGGGAAATACTATATAGAATGTTACTTGAGTGACAACTTTGAGCCTGCTGGGGCTGCTGACATTGCATCCAGTATGGTAGTGCACGGTAGCAGTTTCAAGGTCTTTAGATGCCTACACAAAGAAGGCTTTTGCAGGGCTCGTTCACACTAGCATTTTGGCAAGGGAGGTAAAACCCTGCTTTTTAACCGCTCCTCATTTAGCTGCAGAGCCAAAGGCCACGGATGTACACATTCCGTGGCCACAATGTTTTACTTGTCAGCAGTGGCAGGAATTATTCCACCCGTCGCCTTTGGTGTGTTACTGTCTGCTGATTGCACACCATTCAAGTGAATGGGACTGCTCACCAACACCAACAGAGTGTAATGCATGTGGATGCAACATGCAGGGTCCAGCATGTAAATCAGATGGTAAGGAGGCGATACAATTCCACCTCACTGCCTGTTAAATGCACCCTTTTGAATGAGACCTAAAGACCAAAAAAAAAAAAAAAAAATGCTCCTGCCCTGAGGATTCTACATAGCAGTGACACACACCAGTGAGCTCAGCATACAACCAAACCTCAGATTTCATGGCCAGGACTGGGAGCTGGGAAGTATCCCTTTGTGAGGGTTATGCACAGCAATCTAGCCCTAAACCAATCAAAACTGAAGAGGCAGGCCAATTGAAAACAATGGAAGGCTGATAGCTTCTCCAGCTAATCGCTCATGAAGTGATTACCTGCCCTAGTGGGCCGAGGTTGCAGACAATCTGGGGTTTATTTACTAAAGCTGGAGAGTCCAAAATCAGACTCCCTTCTGCATAGAAACCAATCAGCTTCCAGGTTTCATTGCCAAAGCTTCATTGAACAAGTTGAGGTTAGAAGCGGATTGGTTTCTATGCAGAAGGGAGTCTGATTTTGGACTCTCCAGCTTTAGTAAATAAACCCCTCTGTGTCCAAGGCCGATCACTTGCAGGTAAAAACTCTGTTAAGTGATTACATGCAAGCAACTACAATTAGCTGCGGGAAAAGCTATTACTACAGGTACTTGTATAGCGCCATCAATTTACGCAGCGCTTTACATATATATTATACATTCACATCAGTCCCTAACCCTCAAGGGGCCTACAATCTAAGGTCCCCAACTCACAGTCATACATACACATACTAGGGACAATTTAGACAGGAGCCAAGGCAAGGTTCCTGGCTATCATGCGTATCCAATAACTTCAATATTGAAGTAGTTTGACCTTGGACAAGCATTCAAATCTGGTTATACTTTGATTTTAACTTCTGAATTCTTAGTCTAGGTCAGCAACCTAAAGTATTGATGTCAGTGGCAGCCCAGCAATTTTCATACAGATCAATAGCATCCTTCATATCTCTATCATTAAGGGGTATTCTGTAAAGATCATTACGGGAACTGCCAATGCTGTTGTGCACTTGAAGGTGCAACCTTAATCACTGACCCAGAACACGCGTGTGCATTTCACACAATGGCTAAATGGTTAGCACTTCCGCCTGGCAGAACTAGGATCGTTGGTTTGAATCCCAACCACGGCACCACCTGCCTGGAGTTTGCATGTACTCCCTGTGTCTGCGTGGGTTTCCTCCGGGTACTCCGGTTTCCTCCCACCCTGCAAAGACATGCTGTTAGGTTAATTGGATCCTGTCTAAAAATTGTACCTAGTATGTGTATGTATGAATGTAAGTTAGAGACCTTAGATTGTACACCCCTTGAGGGTTAGGGACTGATGTGAATGTACAATATATATGTAAAGCTCTGCATAAATTGACGGCGCTATATAAGTACCTGAAATAATTAAAAATAAAATATTTTGACACCTAGTATACATATGCTTGTTCAGGTGAGTGACTTGTCAAATGGTAAGGGAAGAATATGAATGTCAGCTTTGGAATATGCACCATCCAAATCACACCTGCAGTGGCCGTTCCCACATTTGTGTCCCGACATGTAATTCCCCTTTAAAGCTAAAAGAGTAAAAACAAATCACAGATGGACCTACCAGAAAAAGCGGTTGTCTGTCCTCTGCTCCTGGGTGCTGCGATGGGCATTGAGGCTGAGGTCCAGACTGACACCTGTTGCAGACCACGCAAAGTAGAAACTGCCAGAGTTCAGCACCTTGCGGACCTCAGACATCCGATCTTCATCTGCGGGATCCATCCTTAGGGAGATGAACTCCGTGGAGGTGACACGGAAGACTTCAGAGTCCTGAATCTTTCCAACTGACATACAGCCGGTGACCACCACCAAATAATGTGACATTGACTCCCCTGGAAGAGATTACATCCATTATTTAAAGAGAACCTGTCATCAACTTAACTTGCAGTTAAAAAGCACAAAATCTCAAAATATTTTAAAATGGTTACTGTGTGAAGTTTTTCCTTTCTATGATTTTTTTTTTCACCTGCAAGGTGCCTTTGGAATGGCTAGAAAATGTAACTATGCAGCTGAATCAATTCCCCAGTATAGCCTCTTCACTCATTTACATGTTACAGCCCTCTCCTCTTCTGGGAGTGTCTAATTACTGACTGTGCTGGCCCAGCTTCACCTCCCTCTGTAGATGAGAAAAGAAGAGAAGCGCCTCTAAGTGCAATAAATCTTTTTATTCAAGTCTAAATGTAGAAACACTCACGTGTGAAGTAATCATAAGCATAAAAACCGTGGTTAACAATAGTTAACGGTGGGGTGGTAACCCGGGTGAAGAGCCGTCATCTTACTGCGATGTGGGGAGGTCAGCTCTAGGCTGGAACAGCGTGGTGGCTGGAGGGGAACAGCGGTGAGGCCGGCCGGCGTGCACGTCCTCCCTCAGAGCCGGATGGAATGCACGCTGGAACGCAGCAGCGGCGTGGCCGTGATGACGTCAGATCCCAGGGTGCACTGCAACGCGTTTCGGAGCATGCAGCTGCTTGAATAAGGAGCGCACTTCCGCCTTCCATGGCCAGCGCATGCTCCGAAACGCATCGCAGTGCACCCTGGGATCTGACGTCATCAAGGCCACGGCGCTGCTGCATTCCAGCGTGCATTCCATCCGGCTCTGGGGGAGGACGTGCACGCCGGCCTCACCGCTTTTCCCCAACAGCCACCACGCTGTTCCAGCCGAGAGCTGACCTCCCCACATCGCAGTAAGATGACGGCTCTTCACCCGGGTTACCACCCCACCATTAACTATTGTTAACCACGGTTTTTAAGCTTATGATTACTTCACACGTGAGTGTTTCTACATTTAGACTTGAATAAAAAGACTTATTGCACTTAGAGGCGCTTCTCTCCTTTTCTCATCTACAGAGGTTGCTACAGCTTATTTGGAAACCTTGCCCTCAGTGCCACACGGAATCCTACACTCTTCATACAGCAGCCACTAATACCACGATCACCCCATACTACCATTTCCCAGGACTTTGCAGTGTTTGCGCTGTTACAACCCTTCCTCAGCTTCACCTCCCTACCTAACCGTTTATGTAGCCGCTGGAAGAAGAGCAAAGGGGAATACTTTTGAAAAGCCTCTCAACTAGGGTTCCTCCCAAGTTTGCTAGTGGTTCCTTGAACAAGCAGCAATTTCTACACTTCAGAAAATCGCTTACACCAATGATCTTTATAGCGATCTGTAAGGGGGGATCCTGCCCCATGACCACCAGTGTAGGAGCAGTCTCCTCCATGGCCATCATGCTATGTACCATGAGCTGTAGACAGAATAATTTTTAGCAGGGTTTCCCTGAGACCTGAAGTTATTTCAAGGGTTCTTCTATGTTAAAAGGCTGAGAAAGGCTGCTATAGAGTGTTTGAGTGAAAGCTCCGAGACTGCTCAGCCTGCCAACATCATATCCGAAAATGCAACAACCAGCAGCAGTCTCGAGGCTTTTGGATGTCTACACAAGACATTTTACAAGTACTGTAAATACCATGCTTAAAATTTGCTACATACAAAGATATCATTATGGGAAGATTGGTGTTGAAATGAATAGTCTGGTGACAGGGTCTCTTTAACCATCTGCTAATAATAAGAGACAGATTTTTTTTTGTAAAAAGGGGACCTACGCTTTATCTTACCCTGTCCTACAACATGCTCTGAATAGAAGTGATTTATTAGTGGCTCCAGGCACCCACTGAGGCCCATAGGATTAGATTAATTTACACCAGCATGATGAGGTTGTTTCTGCTTTCTTTTAAAGTGGTTGTAAACCTCAGACATGAAATCTGAACAAAGCACATATTTCTATAGTTCTTACTTGCCTCTCTCCAGAGCTCTAAGTGTCATTTCTGCCTGCTACCTCATTTCTCTGACAGCATGAGTCATTTTTAACAGGTTTCTCTGACACCAAGAGCTAAAAAGGTTACAGGGGAGGGATCTCCAGCTGATTGACAGCTTCAGCTCTGTTTCTGTGTGCTGTGTGAAGGGGCGTGTGTCTCTTCCCTCCAGTCAGCTCTCAGAGCTCTTGTAAGGTGTGTTACTGCAGCTCCCCACCCCCTGCTTTGTGAGTATGTGAAAATCCACATCCGAGTTTTACAAGGAAGTACAAGACAAATGTCAACAGATAAACAGGTACAACTTATGTACGAGAATTTGTTCCATCTCTTTGTATCACCCGGAGCCAGTCACTTCACTGAGAATAGGTAAGGGTTTACAACCTCTTTAAAAACAGAGCTCCACCCAAAAAGGTGGAAGGCCCCGTCCCCCGCTACCAAAAGCTGCAAATCTTTAACAGGGAGCGGGGGACAGGGCCTTAACCCTCTTTGAGTGGAGCTCTGCTTCAAAGTGATTGTGAACCCAATTTTGACAGGTACCCTCTCCCACTTCCGCTGTGATTGCCTAGTCCTTTGGGACAAGTGGGGCCATTCAGAAAGTGCAGCACTACTCGCACATACACAGTGGGCAACCGGCTGTGAAGCCACAAGCTGTCACAGCCGGGTGCCCACACTAAAGTTGCCCGCGCCAGGGAGACAGGACGGCAGAGAACCCAGCCGCACTGAGGACACCACTGGAACAAATGACAGTTGAGTGTCCGTTTTTTTTAAAAGTCATCAACTAAAGTTTTAGTAGCTGCTGACTTTTATTTTTTATATTGTGACTGGAGCTCTGCTTTAATCTCACTGGTAGTGCAAAGGACAAAGCATTTCTGGAAAGATCAACAGGCAATTTCTGTACTTGCCGAACATATTCTAAAGGTCCATCATGGACTGAAATTTGTCAGCAGGGACCAGTTGAATTCTCAATTATGTATGGGCACTCCAGTTATATTGTTTGATAGATCAACTTGTGTACAACAACCGGCCTGTTGGGTTTTTTCTGAACGATTAGTGCCGCCAGCTATAGCCAGGAACATTAATCATTGCGTTCTGCTGGCAGAGAAGGCTCCCTGCCAACAGAACACAATAGTGGTGGAGGGAAGGAAAATTGCATAAATCTATGGCCTGCCTTAGCTTTAAAAAAGAAAAACTAATACAGCCACAACATTGAAGAATTTATTCAAAAAATACATTTTTTATTTTGGGTTTAGATGTGCTTTAACCATTCATATGACCATTCTAGGTAATAGGATGTCAGATGGCAGGTAAAAACAGTCCAATTTAAAGTCAACTTTTTTAGTGCCTAGAGTGACCAGACCTTTCTTTCCCCTGCTACGGCTATTCTGGAAATACAGCAGCTGTCAAATAATTACTTACAGAAATCAGACACATTTATTTTTTTTATTTCAGGTACTTCTATAGCGCTGTCAATTTACACAGCGCTGTACATATATATTGTTCATTCACATCAGTCCCTAACCCTCAAGGGGCGTACAATCTAAGCTCCCCAACTTACATTCATACATACACATACTAGGGACAATTTAGACAGGATCCAAATAACCTACCAGCATGTCTTTGGAGTGTGGGAGGAAACTGGAGTACCCGGAGGAAACCCACGTAGGCAAAGGGAGAACATGCAAACTCCAGGCAGGGGGTGCCATGGTTGGGATTTGAACAGACAACCCTAGTACTGCCAGGCGGAAGTGTTAAACATTTAGCCACTGTGCTGCGCATACATTTCAGACCTCAATCTACACTGATGAAGCGGAATTAAAAGGAAATTCAGACAGGTCAGCCTATCTTCCATGCATATCTCACCATCATTCCTGTATAATGACTTCCCCAAACCCAACTCCTATCCACCTCCTTCCACTCACTGCCCACTCCTAACACCCTGCTCTCACCATTGCATGTCAATGTCCCCAATGTACATTTATTTGCTCACCACAGCACTTATTTACCCACTACCACTGCAGGGACATGCACTTATCTATTTGCCACCGCTGCGCCGCCATGCAATTAATCACTTGCTGTTGAACTTATCCATGCACCATCCTCGCACTTACATTTGTTTGCAGTCACTGCACTGGAGTGTACTTCACTTGCCATCATGGCACCGACATGTAGTTATTCCCTCAACAGGCACATATTCACTTGCTGGCACTGCATTGACGCGCACTTGTTCACTTGCTGCCATTTACACCATAATACTCTGCACTGAGATATACCTATTGCCACTGCACTGACACAGACTTTCATAAATGTCCTGTCCACCGAACATGCACACTTTTGCTAGTCTTACAAATGCCAGAATTATCAGTAGGTCTGCATGCTCCAGCTTACTACCTATTGCACTCAATATTAAAGCGGAGCTCCAGTCAAAATCTAAAAAAAAATAAAAGTCAGCAGCTACAAAAAGTGTACAGACACTGAAAGGGTTAATAGTTTGCTAACTTTGTGCCTACTAATTGGTTTATTTTACATATAAGATGTTCTCGTGGGATTTGAAGGCCGTTATCCACGTACACATTTTTTTCTTTTGAGAAATTGCAGAAGTTACTACCCTGTTGAATTTTTATGATGATGCGCCATAGAGTGGTTTACTGAAATCTTTTTTCTGTATTCTGATTGGTTCTTTATGGAAACCGCCTGAAATATGCTGTGTTATCATTACTTAAAGACTGATGAATAATAAAGAAGTTGCATTTTGCATCACACATCTAGGTGTCTGAATCGCATTATTCCCGAAGTACTTTAAACTGGATGTTTGTATGGAGGAGGCTGGAATAAATTGATATTCCTAATAGACATTCATCTGTCCCTTGGCCCAGTGGTGTTCTCACAGCAAGGCTGTTTCACCGGCTGTCCTCTCTCCCTGGTGCCAGCATCTTAAGTGTGGGCATGTAGTGCTGCCCCTTGTGAATGGTCCTGTAGTCTTCTGGGACCTGTCACATTTCATACTACAGTGAGGGAGGACAACTTCTGCTTCCAATCACCTAGGCAATCGCAGCAGAAGTGGGACTGGGTACTTCACAGCCAGGTGCCCACTGCGCATGCACAAGAAGTGCTGCGCTTTGTGAATGGCCCTGTAGTCTTCTTGGACCTGTCACGTGTCCCAGAAGACTACGGAGATGGGGGGGGGAATGACAACTTCTGCTTCCGATCGCCTAGGTGATCGCAGCGGAAGTGGGGGCAGGTAAATGTCAAAATTGGGTACCTGCTCCCCCCTGCTCTCAAAAGATGCCAATCCTTAAAGCGGAGTTCCACCCAAAATGGGAAGTTCCACTTTAAGACCTCGTCCTCTGCTCCCCTTTAAGGACCACTCTAGAATAAGGCCCTATGTTATTTTAATTTATTATAGTTACTTATATAGCGCCATCAATTTTTTGCAGCGCTTTACATAAAACACACAATTTTCATACTTTTGGCTCAGTATACCACCAAAATAAATTAAAACGAAACAATCCAAATTAATTTGAAGTGCAGATTTTCAGCTTTAGTTAAAGGGGTTGAACATAAATATCAAGTACAAATTTTTAGGAACTGCAACCATTTTTATACGCGTCCCTCTATTTTCAGTGGCTCAAATGTAATTGGACAAATTAATATAATCATAAATATAATGTTCATTTTGAATATTTTGTTGAGAATCCTTTACTGGCAATGACTGCCTGAAGTCTGGAACCCATGGACATGACCAAAGACTGGGTTTCCTCCTTTGTGATGCTTTGCCAGGCTCTAACTGCAGCTGTCTTCAGTTGTTCTTTATGGGACTTTCGGCCTTTAGTTTTGCCTTCAGCAAGTGAAATGCATGCTCAGTTGGGTTGAGATCAGGAAATTGACTCGGCCATTGCAGAATATTCCACTTCTTTTCCTTCAAAAGCTCCTGGGTTGCTTTTGCAGTGTGTTCTTGATCATTGTCCATCTGTATTGTGAAGCGCCGTCCAATCAACTTTGCTGCATTTATCTGAATCTGGGCTGACAGTATCTCTCTAAACACTGCAGAATTCATCCAGCTGCTTCTGTCTTTATCATCAATAAACACCAATGACCCGGTGCCACTGGAAGCCATGCATGCCCATGCCATTACACAGCCTCCACCATGCTTTCCAGATGACATTGTGTGCTTTACATCATGAGCTGTTCCAAGCCTTCTTCCTGTCATTCTGGTACAGATTAATCTTCGTTTCATCCGTCCAAAGAGTGATATTCCAGAACAGGTCTGGCTTTTTTAGATGTTTTTTGGCGAAGTCTAATCTGGCTTTTCTATTCTTCAGGCTTATGAATGGTTTGCACCTTGTGGTGAACCCTCTGTGTTTGCTCTCGTGAAGTCTTCTCTTGATTGTAGACTTTGACAATGATACGCCCATCTCCTGGAGAGTGTCCACTGTCCGTTTACTTTTGGTCCCCTGAAAAAGGGGGGACGTCTACTCTTAACAGCTGTAATTCCTAAACCCTTCCTCCAATTTGGATGTACATACCCTCAAATTAAACCTGAGTGTGCACTTTCAGCGCATATCTATTATAGAACTATAGCTCGAATATGTTTTGGTAAAATATATATATATATATAATATTGAGAGAGATCGATATAGATAGAGATATATATAGTCTCTAACCCTCAAGGAGCGTTCAATCTAATTAACTTGCCCCCCCTATGTCCAGCAAATTTCAGGAAGGTGAGCCCTCCATGGTGAGTCCTATGAAGAATTTGTCAAGGTAGAATTCTTTATACATGTTTAACGGTGACTACCTGAAGGGACACATATGCAAACATTTTCTTTACCATTCCATATACATAATTTATATATATATATATATATATATATATATATATATATATATATATATATATATACACATACATACATATATACACACACACACACACACACACATATATACACACACATACATACATATATACACACACATGGTATTAGTTCAACAAATACCTACAAAAGGCTTTAAAGTGTTCAGTACAGGCCCACCTTGAAAGGCATAGTTTACCTTTACCAATAAACTAGCTATGCAGGTAAGGGGAGCCTGTACATAAAAACAAACCGTGCAACTTTGACCAAGTAGCTATAGGTGTGGGCTCTTTATAACTCCTAACGCCTGACTGAAAACTGGCATCATTCCATCCTGCCTTGTTGCTAGGACGTTGCTAAGGCACTCCCAGCCAATTCACACCCCCTTGCATGTGCTGCCTCTTCCCTGTCCAGTACCTTTGAGTTCAGAAATGCTACAACAGAGGAGATAGTGGACCACACATATGTGGGGGGTTTGAGAGCTTGCTCCTACGATGGTGGGGGTTAACAGGAACAGCTGGGAGTGTCTTTGTAATGTCCTAGCAATAAGTCAGAACAGCATGATACAATCTCCGGGATTTTTCAGCTAGGCTTTGGGAAGCAGAGTATGTAAATGGCCTACACCTATAGCAAGGGCATTATTTAACCGATTGCCAACTGCAATCACGTATAAGCGTGGTGGCAAAGCTGTCTCCCTGAGCTGGATCACATACCTAGTATGTGATACATGTGCCCGCCAGCCCGGCTGTGTTGTAATTTATTACAGCACATACTGATCGCTGGGTCCTGGCCAATAACTGACCGCCAGGACCCGCTGAGCGGCTCAGCATTTCACCAAAGACAGCTCTGATTGTAAACAATACACAGCTGTTTACCAACAGGGGCTCTTGCCGTTTTTTCATTCCCTGCTAAGCAGAGAATAAAAACAAGAAGATCCTTAGAAAAAGCACCACATATTACACATACTTAGGCACACAGTTAACCCCTCGATTGCCCTAGATGTTAATCCTTTCCTACCCAGTGTCATTAGTACAGTGACAGTGCATATTAGCACTGATCACTGTTTTCTCACTGATGATGTCAGTGACAGTCAGTTCTCCCCAGCATCAGTTCGTGTCAGATTGCCCGCCACACTATTGCAATCCTGTTATAAGTCGCTGATCACCGCCATTAGTAGTATAAAGTAAATAAAAATTCCAGTATATATCCCCTAGTTTTTAGACACTATAACTTTTACACAAACTAATGTTTTTTTTCCAAAATTGTTGGTCTTTTTTTGTTACTATCGCAAAAAATAAAAAACCTAGAAGTGATCAAACACCACCAAAAGACAGCTCTATTTGTGTAAAAAACATTTTACATTTAATTTGGGTACAGCATTGCATGATCACACAGTTTCCAGTTAAAGTAGCGCAGTGCAACTTAGCAAAAAAAAAATGGCCTGGTCTGGAAGGGGGTAAAATCTTATGGAGGGCAGGCGGTTAACTCTGGTCAAAGCTGCATGGATAGTTTTTATCTACAGGCACCCCTTATCTGCATAGGCAGATTTTTGGTAAAGGTGAACCAGCCCTTTAAGATGGCCATTCAGAAAATCTTACCAAGATTTAGCCGCAGAACTCCCAACAGGCCGTAGGCATCCATGACTTTTGTATATCTGCTCTTAATGGCTTCTTTTTCTGCGGAGGCTGTAAAAAAACAAAAAAAGACAAGAAATAGTGTCAATGAAACTGATAACATCTGCATTCCTGAAACCCTGTTATTGTAATCAGAAAAGAGAGGCATATACAACAAACACTTCCATTTGGATTATAACAAATATCAGTGACCAAACCTAGTGTCTCCATCATTCTTAATAGGGATAAAAAATAAATAAAATTCTTAATAGGGATAAATAAAAATGAACCTGACATTGGTTCACAACTAGCCAAAAGCGGTCAAAAGTCAACCAAGGATGGATGATATTTGAGAAGCCACAAAAGGCACAGCGGATTATGTGGCTAAGTGGATTTCTAGAGTATTTCAAGGGTTATTAAACCCACAGCAGTAAAATCAGTCTGTATATGCAGTAAAGCATGCTTGTTATACTCATTGTGGAACCTAAGGGGTTAATCCTTTGCATTATGTAAAAAGGCTGTTTGACCCGGTCTTCTCTGATCCTCCACAGTCCCCAATCCATCTGTTGATAGAAGAGAGCCTTGGGGGCCAGCTGCACATGCTCAGTTTGGTATGTATTGCTAGAGTGTTTTTTTTTTCTTGGGAGAGTGCATGTGACCAGCACAGAGCCTATCAGTGCTGTTCAGACAGAGGGTCAGGGGTCCTGCAGCCTCATAGGACAATCGGAGAATGAAAATTGCTCCTACAAGCTTTAACCAGTGCGCTGATGGACACTGATAAGTCACAAGACTGCTCTAACTGCTGATGAGAAAAAGGTATTTAGCAGTTTATATTTACTAAAATAACTGCATTTCCATGTTCTGTGGGAGACCAGATATAGTGAATGCAGGGTCAGGGGTTTAGTAACACTTTAAAGTAGATGAAAAGTCTGACACTGACCATTCTTAAAAACATTCCCTTCCTCTCCTCCTACCTATCCTGTATACCCTGTGTAAAAATCTGTGTACAGTATTCACCTTTCTTTAATTTCGTCCAGGCTGGTTATGTGATCCTGCAGCTCCAGCTCTCCTGTATAAGGGATCGCTCAACAATGGTTGGGAAGTCCAGGAGCTATGACGTTACCTATAGGCTCCCACATCCCAGCCTTTGTCGTTGCTCCCTCTTTTCCCAGGGCTACAGGATCACGTGATCAGACTGGAGAGGATTAAAAAGAGGTAAGTAGGTGAGGATTGAAAAAAATGGGAGTGGGTATCGACCAAAAAAAAAAAAAAAAAATGTTCCTTGCTCACCTAGCCCTCAAAAAAAACCTGCAAGCTTGGTTATGAGCTGGGGGAAGGAGTGAAAGTGAGAGAAGCACTTCACTTTTTGAGTGAAGATCTGCTTTAAAGTGGTATCAAACCCAAATGCAGACATTTAGTTAAACATTTATTAAATTGCAGCTTAAACTTTTTAGGGTTCATGTACACTGCAGCTGATAAACTGATATTCAGGAGCTTTTCTGCGTTTGTTTTTTCAGCAGCTCCTGAACTCTCCCTAATGTTTTCCGGTGTCCATGTACACATCGTCGTTTACAGTTGTTTAGAGGAATTTGAGTTTACAGTTGTTTTTTTGAACGCAGCAAAATTGTGTTCAGGAGTAGATTTTACCAGTGTTTCAAACACCAAACACTTGAAAACGCGTTTGCGTTTAGAAGAGTTTTTTGACTGGTCCATATCCAGGGCACAATTCACTAAGCAGAGTATGCGGTAGGATACTGCAAGGCATTTAAAAAAACCAAAAAACAAAAAAAGACACAACACAATTTGAATCCACTAAAAAAAGGCTAATAAAATACCGCATGATTTTATCAAGTAATGTGGAATTTTAGTAGTGAAAAGCATGCATCATGTTTCAGCTGTCACCGGGATTCCCATTGACAACTGAACGTAAAAGAAAGAATTGCAGGCAATTAAAAAATAATTTAAAAAAAACAGTGTGGGGTCCCCCTCTCATCCATACCAAGCCCTTTGGGCCCTCAACATGGGGGGTTGCCACATGCCCCCAAAGCACCTTGTCCACATGTTGATGGGGACAAAGGCCTCTTCCCCACAACCTTGGGCTGTGGTTGTGGGTGGTCTGTGGGCAGGGTCTTATCAGAATCTGGAAGCCCCCTTTTAGCCTCCAGATCCCGGCCCCTCCCCCCCATGTGAATGAGTATGGGGTACAAAAATCACGATGTCCGCCACAGCCGCTCCGAAAAAAAAAAAAAAAAAGGCTCCACTAATGACCCTGGCCGTCTGCTCAGAAGCTGGTTTTTAGTTCTTAAATAAGTAAGGGGCAGGGCCATCACATATGTGACCACGCCCCTGTGTGACATCAGTGACCAGCATGCCCCGGTGGCCTCACCCCTTACATATTTAAGAACTGTCAAACCAGCTTCTGAACAGACAGCCGGAGGCTAGGACCGGTAGTGGATTTTTTTTTTTCCCTGGAGCGGCAGCGGATATCGTGATCGACATTGGATCTACTTCAGGGAACATTCTTTTATGAAAGGACTTGTCAAAGAATGACTCCTGTCTTTTTTCACACTACAGCTTTTTTGTTTGTGAATTGGTAGCAGTACCATGTACCCCATACTCATTCACGTGGGGGGGCTTCCAGATTCCAATAAGCTCCCCACCTGCAGAACCCCACAACCACAGCCCAGGGTTGTGAAGAAGAGGCCCTTGTCCTCAACATGGGGACAAGGGGCTTTGGAGGGGGGGGGGGGGATGAGCTCCCCCTACCCCAAAGCACCCCCCCATGTTGAGAGCATGTAGCCTGGTATGGTTCAGGGGGAAAGTGGTGCTTGCTCACCTTCTCCCCTCCCCGTTTCCTGTCCTGCCAGGCTGCATGCTCGGATAAGCATCTCGTATGGATTTTGGGGGGGAACCCCATGCCATTTTTTTTTTACTTTTGGTGTGGGGCTTCCCCTCAAAATCCATACCAGACCCAAAGGGCTTGGTATGGATGGGAGGGAGACCCCACGCTGTTTTTTAAATTATTTTTTAATTGCCGGCAATTCTTTGTTTTACATTCAGCTGTCAGTGGGAATCCCGCTGACAGCCGAAACATGATGCATGCTTTTCACTACTAAAATACCGCAAGTGGGTTTCTGCCAGTCACAGTCTGTGTCACGTCCCTCCAGCCTGTGTCTTAGAATAACAGGGAGGTGAAGCTTCCATCAATCAAGATGTAATATCCCACCTCATCATGTTTAGTTGGTTATTGGGCATGGAGAAGGAGGGAGGGAGTGGGCTGTCATTTTCCTAGTGTGTATACGCCCACATGAGTCACATGGGATGCTCAGATGTGATAAGATGGAAAGGCTCAGCATAGAAACTCACTGAAAATTGAGCATGTGCATCAGCTGCCAACACTGCTCTACAAAAACCCCAACTGCATTGGGGACATGGACAGAAGGGTGAGACAGAGAACAGCAGGATCAACCAGGTTCTTTCCAGAATACAGAAAACAAATCCCATAGTGAATGAGTGAGTATGAACAGCAAGTAAGAAACCATTTCTTGATAGTTTTTAAAGATGTGGGTTTAGTGACACTAACTTACAAAAAGGCTTTTAGACTCTCTGAAATTAAAACGGCATTATGAGATGTGGATACTTCAGATGTAGACAGTAGATGACCTGCTGTTAATATTTTTTTAGTAAATGTACAAAAAATGTTATCTCAAGGTGAAATATTTAGATAACTATAACATGACTAACTATAAATATAACCATGTACGCAAAGTAAAAACCTAAAGTTAAATAGAAACTAAAACATAACAGCTCCGTCACAGTATCATCACATAAATATTATATTTGTAAAATTAGGTTTACCAATTTTAAAATAAAGCTCAGGCAGGAAAAAAGTAAATAATTTATATGGAAAAATCACAACGTTACAAAGCCACAGTGGTGAGTTTACCTGTCTGGAAAGCAAGACTTGTAGACCATTACAGAGGGATATACATGCTTATCTGTCATGCATTATGTAACTAATTATGTCTGAACATAGACTGCACAATTTGTAGACAATGATGCAATTTCAGTGGTTGGCTGTATCAACATGTGGATGGTCAACGTTCAAAATAAAGAACTGTGTTGGACTTGACTGAAGTCTGAAAAACACACAGGCACGCGCGCGCACACACACACACTTACAATATTTCATTAGGCAAACTCTTCTATTGAATATATGGCATGTTGGTCAACCAAAAGGATTAAAAAAAAACAAAAAACTGAGCAATGATCAAAGACTTCGGGCATTCTAGAAGAAATGGTCTGAGACTGGAGACGTGATAGAAGAAGGTCAGAGACTATGGGTTTCATATAAAAGATGATCTGAGACTGTGGATATGCTACCAGAGACCGCCAGAAACTCCAGACATGCAGGAATAGCAGGCTCTCTTGAGTAAGGGCATTCTACAAGAGATGGTTGGGGCTGTTGACATGCTACAAAAGATCACCAGATACTGCAGACATGCAATAGGAGAAGATGATCAGAGACTATTGGAATTCTGCAAGAAGGCTCTCTTGAGTACGGGAATTCTACTAGAGATGGTTGGGGCTGTTGACATGCTACAAAAGATCACCAGATACTGCAGACATGCAATAAGACAAGGTCAGACTATGGGTATTTTACAAGAGATGGTTTGAAACTGTGGACATGAAACCAGAGATGGCTAGAGGCATCAGATATCCAGAAGAAGGTCAGAAACTATGGGCATTCTAAAAGAGATGTTAAGAGACTGTGGATATGCTACCAGAAATCATCAGACTGCATATCTGCAACAGAAGAAGGTCAGAGACTATAGGCATTCTAGAAAAGATGATCAGAGATGATGCATATCTGCCTCCTGTAACTATTTCTTGTAGCATGTCCACATTCTCTTGTAACATGTCCTTGTGGACTTGCTACAAGAGATAGCTAGAGGCTGCAGATATGCAACAGGAGAAGATCAAAGACTGTGCATTCTACAAAGGATGGTCTGAGACTGTGGACATGCTACAAAAGATGACCAGATACTGCCGACACGCAATAGGAGAAGATGATCAGAGACTATTGGAATTCTGCAAGAGATGGCTTGAGACTCTGGACATGCTACCTGAAATCATCAGGAGACTGCATTATCTCCAATAAGAGATGGTCAGAGACTATGGACAATCTACAAAAAAAGATCAGAGATATCCAGAGACTGTGGTCATGCTACAAGAAATAGCTACAGGCTGCTGATATGCAACAGGAGAAGGTCAGAGACTATGGCCATTCTACAAGAGATGGTCTGGGACTGTGGACATATTACAATGGATGGCAAGAAACTGCAGACATGCAACAGAAGGTGGTCAGAGGTTATGGGCATTCTATAAAAGATGGTCTGAGACAGTGGACATGCTACAGTAGAAACATGCTATACAAGCAGTTTCAAAATGCAGAGTGGCTTTAAGAGAGAATCATGGACTCATGGTACTGCTGTAGATCACAGCTTTTACAGCCCCTTCACAAGTAGCAAAGGGCTCCATTCACCATCCTCCCAGGTTGGGCAACAGGGCCCTAAACTAGTCCTCAACAGTACAGTTACCCGTGCAGTTTAATGATGACGATATTCTGCATCAAGACAGAAGCAAAAACAAAAAAATAACCCTGCATGCTGAAAACTCACTGTGCCCATGTCTCTGAAGACTAATGATATGACCTACTAAATCTACAAGGCAAAAACTAAAAGACGAAGAGGACACAGCACTTCTAAGAAGTACAGTACAAAGGAGAAATGAGCCACTAATCACAATAACATGGTGTACTTTTCCATTCGTAATCATTAAATGTAAACTGAAAACACAAAAAAAGATTGACTTCAGCAAACACAAGGGAGCAAATCCATATCAAATACAATGCTCTAAACTCTGCAGATAAACTATGTAGACTCCTTAGAAGACCAGCAGCACCCAGTCCCATCTGTCACTCTGCTTTCCTCATTATCATCCTTCTCCCCCCATCCCTTCCCGACTCTGCTCAGCTGAGGATTACATGAAAGAAGAACACAAAGATGGCCACTTTTATGCGTGCTCTGCTCTAAATCATTCTAGATCAAATTTGCAAAATGTAAAAAGAAAATATTTTAACAAAAAAAACCCCCAAAAAAACCCATTAAGAGAAATCTCTCGTGAAATACATATACTTCCCTGTCCAAAGAATACCAGTGGCCTGGCTGTCATGTTGATCCAATGGCTTCAACCATTTGTGACTGACTAAGCAAAATATGCAGAACAGGACATCCAACTTCATTTGCTGAATGCTTGTTCTGGACCAGTGACACAAGCGACAAAGAATATCTATCAAAGATACCAAACAGATATTAAACGAAATAAGTACACTTAATTGGGACCCCGATCTTATAACATTTCTTGTTACCGCTGACGTAACTTCGTTATATAGTAACATCAATCATAATGACGGTATGATGGCAGCAGATTACTACCTGGGTCTAGCAGAGAATATCTCTATAACCCATAAAACATTCATTCTTGACCTATTAAATTTTGCAATGAAAAAAAACTACTTCTGGTTTAATAATACTTTTTATCTACAAACCAGAGGCGTCGCAATGGGGGCCAAGTTTGCCCCTAGCCTGGCCAACCTGTTTATGGCCAGGTGGGAGGAAGATAACATCTATTCCATGGAATGGCCAGAATTGCTCTTCTATAAGAGGTATATAGACGATATTCTCCTATTATGGCAGGGAGAAGAAACTGCCCTGGTAAACTTCTTTGGCACGATGAACAACAATAATTTGAATATCCATCTCACTTACGAATACAGTACAGACAGAGTTAATTTCCTAGACATTTCCATTATTAACAAGGGAGGTTACTGTATCACTGAAGCGTACTTTAAACCATCGGATAGGAATGGATACATCCCTACTGACAGCTGCCACCATCCACGCTGGCTGACAGGTATTCCTAGGAGCCAATTTATGAGAATTAGGCGTAACTGCACTGAAATTGATACTTATCAAAACAAAGCACAAATTTTAAGGCAGAGGTTTCTGGATAAGGGCTATACGGCAGACACTTTAGATGCAGAGATTGATAATGTTGCCCGCATGAACAGACAGGACATGCTCTCAGGACCACCTACCTTAAAAAAGAGTATGTTCTGCCCGTTCATTACTCCATACTCTATTCAACATAAAACTATACGCTATATAATGAAGAAAAATTGGGAAGTGCTCAGAGCGGATCCCATCCTTGCTGGGGCCTTACCTACCAATCCAGAAGTTGTTTTCAGGAGAGTACCATCTTTACGCAATACGATTGCACCCAACATAACTAACCCCCCACCTCGTCCGAGCTTATTTAGTAACCTGAAAGGTTTTTTTCCGTGCAGAAAGTGTCAGATCTGTCAACATAGTAGAATGTCAAAAAAGAAAGTGGAATCATTCACCTCGACTACAACAGGCAAAAATTATACCATCTCCAACTTTATTTCTTGTAACACCCGGTACGCGGTATATCTTCTGGAATGTCCTTGCCGGAAACAGTATATTGGCAGGACGACCAGAAGGCTGCGTGACCGATTCCGCGACCATGTATATAATATTAAAAGAGGGTTCCGCGAGCACTCACTTTCAAAACATTATAGGGAATTTCATCATAAAGATCCCTCTTCCCTTAAATTTATGGGGATTGATATTGCACAACATCACTGGCGTGGCATTAATAAATCAAGACAAGTCTCACGTCTAGAAACTAAATGGATTTTCGAAATGAAATCCATGGTCCCTTTAGGACATAATGTTGAAGTGGACATCAACTGTTATATAGATAATAGCTGATCTGGCATATTGTATATACCCTGCACTATGAGAAAGGTCTTTTTTCTGACACACTGCACGCACATATGTAGTAACGACCCAATCTGGGCGAAAGGGATGCATACTAGATGGATGTCTACATGATTCATCTAGTGTTTTACTATGTGATCATAACAATACTCTTTTAGGTCATTATGTCTACATGATTTATTCAGCATTTAAAGAATTTGATTATGGTAATATCCATTTACTATTATTATGTGTGATATATATTTTTTATATTTTTTATATGATTGTTTATATGATTCATTGAGTATTATAACTATTCAATACATTATTATTATTACTGGGGATTATATTATATATTTTTATTAAGCCAATATCTTTTAAAACAATACGCTAAGTATCTATTGATCTTCAGCAGGATATAGTCTTTCCATCCATATATCTGTCTATTTAAGTGTGGGGAGACCTCATGCCTGCTAATTGCCCGGGTTTATCTCATATCCCTAATAAAATGGCGACCACTTTTTTAATTAAAGCATAGGCTTTCCCCCCCTTTTTTATATGCACATCTCTATATGCATATTTTTTATACTTTCATATTTTTTATATACTTCCATATTTTTATATTGGTACCGTTCGTATCCACCACCACAGTCATTGTCCATTTGCTAGGTGTGATATATACTGGCCATCAGCTCAGTATGATACCACCTAGACTGTTCTATTGGCATTAGCTGCGATCGTTCGGCTCGCGCATGCGCAGTTGAATGTCGGCAGCATGCTTTCAAACCAATAAAATGGCCGCCGGAACTCTCGCGCATGCGCAGTGTACCGCGCGCCGACCATTTTTAGACGTTTTCAATATCACCGATAACATGGCGCCCGCGCATGCGCATGAGGCCAAATAGCCGGCAAAATGGCGCCCGCGCATGCGCAATAGGCCGAAAAACGGCAGAACGGCGCCAGGACACTTTTTGGCGCAATTTTAGCTTATAAATAGCAGTAAGGAGACGTCAGGCATGCATGGCATCACCCCTACAGGAGACGTGTTATTACACGAAGCGCGTCTAGGAGGAGCCTCTGCACGCCTTGACGTTACGCCACCGGATCAGGAGGTCCGGTGGCCATCATTTGTATTCACTGGTCAGTGCATTTAAAGAGCTCGTTTACACTATACCTATACTGGTACTCTAACCCTGTACGTTTTACTGTTTTATCATAATGATATATACTCATTAAATACTTTTTATAATACTACACCATGAGCGTTTTCATCTCTATCACCTGGCACTGAGCCTCCACATCTCAGCCCAGCATTCTAGGAGTCCACCCAGGCAGGACAATTTGGGATATTGGTCCAGATCAACTTCTCTGGCAGCCGTCACCCCATCTACCACCAGAGGGCACCTTTATCATCAAGCTATTCCTTCATGGGACCTCCGGCTTCATGGAATTTCTATGTGCACATTAAATTGCACTTCCGGTGAGTGGGCAATTTTTCTACACCTTCATGTTAGGATGCTGGAATATACCCATTTGGATTGAAGTTATTTATACTCCATCACTGGAGTATACCTTTTGGACTGATATTTTACCACCTTGGACTGTTTAACATTCAGTTTATAGGACTTTTCCATTTCTGTCATATTTTGCCATACTTTAGATAGTGTGTTTTATTTGTATAGCGCTGCACACCCTATTTTCATGTCATTTTCCTAGAAAGGCTTTGTGGTTCCTTTTTGTGCATCAGCAGCTTTTTACTGGTGCGCTCGCTATCTCACACATTTATACTCTATATTATACTACTACAATATAGCTGAGCAGCATTGCATTCATTATGGACATTTTTGAGCTTAGACAAAAAAGGCTCAATATCCCAGAGGATACCTTTTCTGTTGATAAAGATACTGAAAATATTAGTGGTATATTTCTACATTTACAAAATATTACCTCTTCAGAAATAAGGACCTTATGGGATATATCATTACTAGAGAGATATATAAAGGATAACATGGTCCCCAGATCTCTGAGGTGGGAAGTCCCCCCAGAAACTGGTGACATTAACAATGAGCAGGAGTGGTACCATTTTTTCAACAATATGGGCCTTGATCTCTTGAAATTCCTTATAATTAGGAAAAAAAAGAAACTTACGCATTTAGACAATGAAATAAACAAAATTAGAGAACAGCTTACACCTTTTAAGGGCACACCTGAATACACTATAGAATCCAATAAACTGCAAGCACACTTAGAAGGTGTAGAACGCACACAGAAAAACAAAAAACGTAAGAAATTTTCCAGGGACACTAGTGATTACCAGAATAAACAAGTATTCAAGTGGCAAATTCCCAAAATAGATACCCCGCAGGATAATTTTTCTTCAACACCCATGAACAAACTCAATATGCAGGGAACTCCCCACACAAGGGATGATAATTATCATACATACAGACCATCCAGGAGACCCATGACTAACAATAATGTCGCATCCGTCCCCACTCAAAATAGGTTCGAACCTCTCTATAATATGGAGGACGAGAATATTGGCTCGAGAGATATGAGATGGCACCCAGTTCAATCTAAGAAACCACGCCACAATTACAATTCTCCTCACCAACAGCAACGTAATCATAATAACAATAAATTTTCCCATCAACAACAATACAGACAACCAGGGAATCAAAATTACCACCATAGTACACCTAGGAATCAAAATTACTACCACAGCACACCTAGGAAAACTCAAGGCCCTCGACATCCTAGCTCCCATCATAATGGACAATCTTATCACTCCCCACAGAGAAGAGTAACTTATTCCAATACTCACAATCATGGGAATTATAACAACCACAATAAGGACCATAATCATCATCCAAATAATTACAACCATCAAAATAACAATTATAATACAGATTCACAACCACGTCCACATTTTTTAGGAGGGGGATGCACAAGAAAAAGAAGTGCAAGTACAGAGGATGTAGAGGAGGAAAGAGGGTTAACAGACCCAAAGAAAAGGAGAACATAACGGGTAAGGGCATATACAACCTAAGTGGTACAGTTTTAACAACACAGGAACTTAAGGTTTTAGACAAAGGCTTAAAGTATGCACCTAAATCGAAACTTAACAAGTTTCAAACCTATGTGGACATTCACAAGTTCACAAGGAAATTGTCAATCAAAAGACACTTTATGAATAAGCCCATAGGATCCAATAATCCAACTAACAACTCCCATCATTCCAATCTCAGAAACGCATCTCTATTTAACCCCCCACCATACAAACAATCATACATCAATATTTTCAGGGAACTAGTTATCAAGGATGTTGAAGCGATCAGAATAAAACAACCACGCAACCCTAAGGATCTTGATATAGGCCTCAAATCTCTACTAAATAACAAAGATCTCGTTATTCGGCCCGCTGACAAAGGGGGAGGCGTAGTGGTTTTAAAGAAAACAGATTATATCACTGAGGCCTTAAAAATCCTTGGGGACAAGGACACTTACACCACACTCCCAAAAAATCCGCTCATCGCATACAAAAAGTCTCTGAAGAGCCTAATTAAACTGGGATTTGACCATCATGTCATTAATAATAAAGAAAGAGATTATTTATGCCCTAAGGCACCAAGACTTCCAGTTTTTTACTACCTCCCTAAAGTACATAAAGACCCCATACATCCTCCGGGTAGACCAATAATCAGCGGAATTGGCTCGCTATGTTCTAAAGTTGGTGAGTACATCGACTACTTTCTACAACCTTTGGTTTCATCCACCCCATCTTACGTCAAAGATACCAAACAGATATTAAACGAAATAAGTACACTTAATTGGGACCCCGATCTTATAACATTTCTTGTTACCGCTGACGTAACTTCGTTATATAGTAACATCAATCATAATGACGGTATGATGGCAGCAGATTACTACCTGGGTCTAGCAGAGAATATCTCTATAACCCATAAAACATTCATTCTTGACCTATTAAATTTTGCAATGAAAAAAAACTACTTCTGGTTTAATAATACTTTTTATCTACAAACCAGAGGCGTCGCAATGGGGGCCAAGTTTGCCCCTAGCCTGGCCAACCTGTTTATGGCCAGGTGGGAGGAAGATAACATCTATTCCATGGAATGGCCAGAATTGCTCTTCTATAAGAGGTATATAGACGATATTCTCCTATTATGGCAGGGAGAAGAAACTGCCCTGGTAAACTTCTTTGGCACGATGAACAACAATAATTTGAATATCCATCTCACTTACGAATACAGTACAGACAGAGTTAATTTCCTAGACATTTCCATTATTAACAAGGGAGGTTACTGTATCACTGAAGCGTACTTTAAACCATCGGATAGGAATGGATACATCCCTACTGACAGCTGCCACCATCCACGCTGGCTGACAGGTATTCCTAGGAGCCAATTTATGAGAATTAGGCGTAACTGCACTGAAATTGATACTTATCAAAACAAAGCACAAATTTTAAGGCAGAGGTTTCTGGATAAGGGCTATACGGCAGACACTTTAGATGCAGAGATTGATAATGTTGCCCGCATGAACAGACAGGACATGCTCTCAGGACCACCTACCTTAAAAAAGAGTATGTTCTGCCCGTTCATTACTCCATACTCTATTCAACATAAAACTATACGCTATATAATGAAGAAAAATTGGGAAGTGCTCAGAGCGGATCCCATCCTTGCTGGGGCCTTACCTACCAATCCAGAAGTTGTTTTCAGGAGAGTACCATCTTTACGCAATACGATTGCACCCAACATAACTAACCCCCCACCTCGTCCGAGCTTATTTAGTAACCTGAAAGGTTTTTTTCCGTGCAGAAAGTGTCAGATCTGTCAACATAGTAGAATGTCAAAAAAGAAAGTGGAATCATTCACCTCGACTACAACAGGCAAAAATTATACCATCTCCAACTTTATTTCTTGTAACACCCGGTACGCGGTATATCTTCTGGAATGTCCTTGCCGGAAACAGTATATTGGCAGGACGACCAGAAGGCTGCGTGACCGATTCCGCGACCATGTATATAATATTAAAAGAGGGTTCCGCGAGCACTCACTTTCAAAACATTATAGGGAATTTCATCATAAAGATCCCTCTTCCCTTAAATTTATGGGGATTGATATTGCACAACATCACTGGCGTGGCATTAATAAATCAAGACAAGTCTCACGTCTAGAAACTAAATGGATTTTCGAAATGAAATCCATGGTCCCTTTAGGACATAATGTTGAAGTGGACATCAACTGTTATATAGATAATAGCTGATCTGGCATATTGTATATACCCTGCACTATGAGAAAGGTCTTTTTTCTGACACACTGCACGCACATATGTAGTAACGACCCAATCTGGGCGAAAGGGATGCATACTAGATGGATGTCTACATGATTCATCTAGTGTTTTACTATGTGATCATAACAATACTCTTTTAGGTCATTATGTCTACATGATTTATTCAGCATTTAAAGAATTTGATTATGGTAATATCCATTTACTATTATTATGTGTGATATATATTTTTTATATTTTTTATATGATTGTTTATATGATTCATTGAGTATTATAACTATTCAATACATTATTATTATTACTGGGGATTATATTATATATTTTTATTAAGCCAATATCTTTTAAAACAATACGCTAAGTATCTATTGATCTTCAGCAGGATATAGTCTTTCCATCCATATATCTGTCTATTTAAGTGTGGGGAGACCTCATGCCTGCTAATTGCCCGGGTTTATCTCATATCCCTAATAAAATGGCGACCACTTTTTTAATTAAAGCATAGGCTTTCCCCCCCTTTTTTATATGCACATCTCTATATGCATATTTTTTATACTTTCATATTTTTTATATACTTCCATATTTTTATATTGGTACCGTTCGTATCCACCACCACAGTCATTGTCCATTTGCTAGGTGTGATATATACTGGCCATCAGCTCAGTATGATACCACCTAGACTGTTCTATTGGCATTAGCTGCGATCGTTCGGCTCGCGCATGCGCAGTTGAATGTCGGCAGCATGCTTTCAAACCAATAAAATGGCCGCCGGAACTCTCGCGCATGCGCAGTGTACCGCGCGCCGACCATTTTTAGACGTTTTCAATATCACCGATAACATGGCGCCCGCGCATGCGCATGAGGCCAAATAGCCGGCAAAATGGCGCCCGCGCATGCGCAATAGGCCGAAAAACGGCAGAACGGCGCCAGGACACTTTTTGGCGCAATTTTAGCTTATAAATAGCAGTAAGGAGACGTCAGGCATGCATGGCATCACCCCTACAGGAGACGTGTTATTACACGAAGCGCGTCTAGGAGGAGCCTCTGCACGCCTTGACGTTACGCCACCGGATCAGGAGGTCCGGTGGCCATCATTTGTATTCACTGGTCAGTGCATTTAAAGAGCTCGTTTACACTATACCTATACTGGTACTCTAACCCTGTACGTTTTACTGTTTTATCATAATGATATATACTCATTAAATACTTTTTATAATACTACACCATGAGCGTTTTCATCTCTATCACCTGGCACTGAGCCTCCACATCTCAGCCCAGCATTCTAGGAGTCCACCCAGGCAGGACAATTTGGGATATTGGTCCAGATCAACTTCTCTGGCAGCCGTCACCCCATCTACCACCAGAGGGCACCTTTATCATCAAGCTATTCCTTCATGGGACCTCCGGCTTCATGGAATTTCTATGTGCACATTAAATTGCACTTCCGGTGAGTGGGCAATTTTTCTACACCTTCATGTTAGGATGCTGGAATATACCCATTTGGATTGAAGTTATTTATACTCCATCACTGGAGTATACCTTTTGGACTGATATTTTACCACCTTGGACTGTTTAACATTCAGTTTATAGGACTTTTCCATTTCTGTCATATTTTGCCATACTTTAGATAGTGTGTTTTATTTGTATAGCGCTGCACACCCTATTTTCAAAGAATATCTATCATTACAATTTTTGATACAGTTCTGACCCCAATGGAACAAAATACATGTAGTACTTCGTCCATGTTGCTAAGTGCTTTCTGGTGTTGCGTGTCATGGGAAAGTTTTCGCAGCCGAGACAAGCTGCAGCTATAAATCAGCAGTCTATTTCAGAACGGTTGTCGGATCGGCAGTAGGAGCAGGTTGGACCGCACAACTATGGTTGGAAAACACATTGAACAAAGCACAACAGGTACTTTGTCCTATAGGGGATAAAACTGGTGGTGGAGACTGTCACATCAACCTGCTTGCCTCTCCACCTCATCCAATCAGAGAACACCTTCATTAATTGAGATCCTGCAAAGCATTCCTTGAATGGTATCCCCACCAAGCGAACAGCTTCCTGTGTTTATAAAGCAGCAGCTCGGCACAGGACCTGGTAGAGATACCATACATGTGGGATCTATGGGGATCCCCCAGGTATGGTACATACATACTTAGACTGGTCTAAGCTGTGAACATTGCCACACTTGGAATTCATCTTTAAAGTGGTTCTAAAGGCTGATGGTTCCATATGTGAATGGACACACGGAGCAGCAGGTGCCCCCATAGCAAGTTGCTTGCTGTGGGGGAACCTGACAGAAGGGACGGACCTGGAGCGCTAGCGGGGGACCCGAGAAGGAGGAGGATCCGGGCTGCTCTGTGCAAAACCACTACACACAGCATGCAAGTATAGACATGTTTGTTATTAAAAAAAAAAAAAAGCCTTTAGAATCACTTTAAAAGAGTATGTAAACCTAACATTTTATATTCCTGATATGTGCGTGCTGTACCATTTACTGTATGAAAGTATCCTGTTCTCTTTGTATTGCTTCCTTTGTGTCAAATCCCTGGTGTTCCTGCCAATCCTGCTTTCCTATTAAAAAAATTGACTACACTAGGCAGCATGGTCGGTTCTCTAGCTGTGCTGGAAACACAGCCTGCTTTTCTCCCATGATCAGACTTGATATGTTTTGCCTTTCATTTCTATTTTGAACTGAATGGGTTGTTTTACAATCAGTTTAAAGCGGTTGTAAAGGCTGAAGGCTTTTTTACCTTCATGAATTCTATGTATGAAGGTAAAAAACCTTCTGTGTGCAGCAGTGCCCCCAGTCCCCTCAACATTTACCTGAGCCTCATCGTGATCCACTGATGTGAATGAGAGCCTCGGCTGTCCAAGGTCTCTGCCTCCTCATTGGCCGAGACAGCAAGTGGGAACCATTGGCTCCCACTGCTGTCAATTACAGCTAGTCAACCAATGAGGAGAGAGGGGGGCAGGGCCAAGCCACGGCTCAGTGTGTGAATGGAAATATGGAGCAGCAGGTGCTTCCATAGCTTGCTATGGGGGCACCCAACAGGAAGAGCCAAGAGAGCCTGCAGGGGACCTGAGAAGAGAAGGATCCACGCTGCTCGGGGCAAAACCATTGCACACAGTAGGTAAGTATAGACATGTTTATTACTTTACAAATAAAAAAAAAAAAAAAAAAAAAAGGTTAGAACTGCTTTTTTGTTTCCTATATGCCTGGCGATCATACCCCACCTAATAAGGCCATACATTATGCAATTTTTTTCTTTCAATCATGGGCTAAAGGAAAGAAATGTGCTTGAAAATTGTAGTCAGTGTTACATTACATTACATCTAGTTTATATAGCGCCAAAGGGTTTGCTCAGCGCTGTACAATAGAGGGGTGGACAATACATGAAACATTACAGCACCTACAAGCAGCACACGAGGGGTTATAGGGCCCTACTCTTTAGAGCTTACAATCTAGGAGGGAGGGAATAGTGGTACAGGAGGAAGTGGCTGTGGGGGATGGAGTGGTAGGAGGAATGAAGGAGAGCAGCAGTTAGGTGAGGGTGGGGTAGGCTTCCCTGAAGAGGTGGGTTGATGGGAGAATCCCTCCCGCCGCGCTATTGTATTCTGGCAGTAGAATGTTTCCCCGCCATCACAATGCAATGAAATAGCCAACGGCAGTGATCATATGAAGAGGGGAAAAAAAAAAACAAAAAAAAAAAACAACACTTTGACAGGCTGGTTGTACAGAAGTCGATCAATAGATTGACTTAACTACAACCAGCCTGCCCATAGATGGATTGAAATTCAGCTGGTTTCTGCTGAATCGGACGAATTTCAATCCATCTAAGGCCAGCTTAAAATCAGTAGTAAATTGCACGTTAAAAAAATGTAAAAAAAATAAATCCCCTGCAAGGTAATGTCATAATATTATGAAAGACTTAGCACACCGCTGGAGGGCTTCATTTTGAGGTGTCACCACTGCAGAGGCTTCCATCTTCACCCGGTCTCCCTTCCGGGTTTGTGAGCTCCGGCCGTCTGACTCACCAGGCTGTGATGATGTCACTCCCATGCATGCGTGTAGGAGTCCCAGGCCACGGCACAGTTCTCAGACCACATGTGCCAGCTCTCAAAAAGAGAGAAGATCTCCTAAAAAGTGCACATTTAGGAGATCTCCATTTTATTCATTATACTTTTATTATAAGCTTACCTGTAGGTAAAAATTAAAGGGTTTACTACCACTTTAAGGGTTCCCATTCATTCCTCCACTACAGCCCAAACACTGAAAGATATCATCTAGTTGGCTATTATGGAGTTTTTAACTAGTTGCCGACCGCAGATAGCCGAATGACCAGACGATCTCCGTGATCGCTGTGTCCTACGGACACAGCTGATCACGTGATGTGGTAAAAGGCCAATCACAGCGGTCTTTTACCACGTGATTATTTGTGTCCAATGACAAGCTGATCACCAGGAAATGCAATTGCCAGTTCTCGGCTGCACTTTCCTCACGCTGTCAGAGCATGAGGAAAGTACTGCCGAGAAACAGCAGTTGTCAGAGCAGGGATCGGCACCAATGATGATCAGTGCCCTGATGATCGGTGCCCAGCAGTGCCACCCACCTGTGCCCAGCAGTACAGCCCAGCAGTGGCGCCAGTCAGTGCCACCTCATTAGTGCTGACTATCAGTGCCAATCAATGCCGCCTATCAGTGCACATCAGTGCCGCCTCATCAATGCACATTATTATTATACAGTATTTATAAAGCGCCAATAGTTCGCTCAGCGCTGTACAATATAATGGGAGACAATACATGAGAGTACAATAACAATACAATGCGATACACGAGGGGTTCGAGGGCCCTGCTCCTTAGCGCTTACAATCTAGGAGGGAGGGGATAGTGGTACAGGAGGAAAAGCTGTGGGGGATGGAGTGGTAGAAAGAGTGGAGGAGATCGGCAATTAGCAGGGGGTGGGGTAGGCTTCCCTGAAGAGGTGGGTTTTCAGGGTGCACCTAAAGGAGAAGAGAGTAGGTGATAGTCTGATGGGTTGGGGCAGGGAGTTCCAGAGGATGGGCGATGCCCTGGAGAAGTCCTGGAGGCGGGCATGGGAGGAGGAGACCAGGGAACTAGAGAGAAGGAGGTCTTGTGAGGAGCGGAGTGTGCGTTTTGGGTGATATTTGGATATTAGGTCGGTGATGTAGTTTGGGGCAGTATTATGGACAGCTTTGTACGTCAGTGTTAGGATTTTGAATTTGATCCGTTGCCAGTGGAGGGATTGGCAGAGGGGGGTGGCGGAAACGGAGCGGTTGGTAAGGTGGATGAGTCTGGCTGCTGTATTCAGGATCGATTGAAGCGAGGATGCTCTGTGGTGAGGCAGGCTAGTAAGGAGGGAGTTGCAGTAATTGACTCGTGATATGATGAGGGAGTGGATGAGTTGTTTAGTGGTTTCTGGGGTTAGGAATAGGCGTATTTTGGCGATGTTGCAGAGGTGGAGTCTGCATGAGTTTGTTAGCGTCTGGACTTGGGGAAGGAAGGATAGATTGGAGTCAAGAATGACACCAAGTACTCTGGCCTGCGGGGCGGGCCTGATGGTGGCATTGTTGGACGTGATGGAGAAGTCAGTGGGGAGGGGGGGGGGTGCGCGGGCTGGGGGGAAGACTAGGAGCTCAGTTTTGGAAAGGTTCAGTTTAAGGAAGTGGAGTGACATCCAATCTGATATGTCGTTCAGCAGGCTAGTGATTCGGGCAGAGACTGAGGGGGTGAGGCGAGGGGTCGAGAGACAGATTTGCGTGTCGTCGGCGTAGAGGTGGTAGTTGAAGCCGTGAGTGTATGAGTTGGCCAAGGGAGGAGGTGTAGATGGAGAAGAGAAGGGGCCCGAGGACGGAGCCTTGAGGGACCCCAACAGAGAGGGGGAGCAAGGGGGGGTGGTGGTAGCGTTATAGGTAACACTGAAGGAGCATTGTGATAGGTAGGACGAGAGCCAGGAGAGCCACATCAGTGAAGGAGAAAAATTACCTGTTTGCAAAATTTTATTAGAAGCAAAGAAACTTTTTTTTCAAATTTTTTGCTCTTTGTTTATAGCACAAAAAGTAAAACACCCAGCAGCAAGTAAATACCAACAAAAGAAAGCTCTATTTGTGAAAAAAAAAAATGAAACAATTTCATATAGGTATAATGTTGCATGACCGCGCAATTGTCATTCAAAGTGCAACAGCGCTGAAAGCTGAAAATTGGCCTGGTAAGGAAGGGGGTATAAGTGCTCGGGAGGCAAGTGGCTAAAGAGTTCTTCAAAGACCTTTAATTGAACACGATATTGAGCATTACAGTACCACACAAGTAAAATATGGGTACGAAGGCTGCAGGAGATGTACGGAGAGCTGTCCAAGGCCTGTCTGGGTAAACTATCTGCTAATAACTTGAGTGCCAAACTTACAATTTTCATGTAATTGCTACTTTAAATTAAAGAACAGTGGCAGACAAGATTATAAAATTTCCTGTAACTGCCCAATAAAAGGCAATGCTGTAAAAGAGCAAGAAAAATGTCCTGCGTGACTCTTTGTAAATCTCTCCCAGCACATTCCAATTATAGTGCAGAAAAGGGACATTTTTTCAAACAGATAAAAAACTCGGGACATGGTGAAAGCAAAAAATGACCAGAATTCCATGAATCATTTAAGGATGAGAAACTGGAACAGAAATGAATCAAAGCTGTGGGATGATCAAGCCTGAAGCGTACTCTATTCAACTCTGCAGAAGACGCTTGGAGTGGAAGGAAGATGAATATGACTACGAAAGGCTCAGTGTCAGCCGTGCTGTAATGTGAGAGCTTCATAAGCCAGGTCACTGAACAGGTACGTTCCTCAAAGTGCCTCGCACACGGCCAGTTGGACTGTACTTACATGGTGTCTAGGTCCTTTGATGTGCATCCTTTTAAACATGATCTCTATTGTAATAGTGGAACCTTTATCAAATAAAAAAAAAAAATGCCCTAAAGCAGTGGTCTCCAAACTGTGGCCCTTTGCTTGCCTTTATCCAACCCTTAAAACAGCATTCCTCCCACCGACAACAACGATGGGGGGCCCCATTCCTCCCACCGACAACAACGATGGGGGCCCCATTCCTCTCCCACCGACAACAATGATGGGGGCCCCATTCCTACCACCGACAACAACGATTGGGGCCCCATTCCTCCTGACAACAATGGGGGCCCCATTCCTCTCACAAACAATGATGGGGCCCCATTCCTCCTACAGACACAAATGATGGGGCATTGTTTACTCCCACTGACGCCAGGGCATTTTCTAATCCCACTGGTCACAGTCTGGTCCCAAGCCTAAAGCCTGAAGGACAGTTTATTTAGAAAGTTTGGAGACCCCTGCCCTAAAGCGAATTTGTGGTCAGCCCATGGACATTCAAAAATGTAAAAATTTTTCCTAACAAGTACAAAATGTGCTTTAAATTGTCTTTAAAATCCCTCGCTGACATCTGCAGCTGCAGGCATTGTGGAGCAGTCTGTTCTTAAAATTCACAGCATATGCAATGAAGTCTATCAACAGCACAGCTCACACTGTCCCTAAAATAGCTTGTACTCTGGGTTTATGTTAGAAATTTAAACAATAATTCCAAGCATCGGCAGGTTATACATAGTTACACTGATCCAGCTTGGACCAATATAACTTTGCACAGTTGTGCTTAAAAGTTTACATACCCTGGCAGAAGTTTGAAAATTTTTTAATTTGTGTATTAATTTAAAAATATAACTGATCATGACAAAACAAAAAAAAACCAAAAAAAAAAACCACACAACTGTCTTTTATTTAAAGTATAAGTTCATCCAGGAGCTCAGCAATATACGACCGAGGAATTCTACACAAATGATGTGTCAGTCTAGAATTACAGTTACAAGCTTAAAAGGATAAGTTCACCTGTTAGACAAAAATAATAAATACACATTATTTTGCAGGTAAAAAAAATGTGCTATTTTCAAATTTGGCAGATAGTACAGGAAGAAGTCTCCCCGTGCTATCTATCTGTCAGAGGGGCTGCGGCGGGCGCAGCTGCAGCTATAGGAACATGCTACATGATCTACCCTAAAAACGGGTGGAACATGTAACATGTTCCCAAAGGTGAACTTATCCTTTAAGGATAGTGATCATATGAATTTATCACACAGTTCTTTGGCTTCTTTTTAAATTATTATAAACAGAAATCACCTAAATGGCCCTAATCAAAAGTTTTCATACCCTGGAATGTTTGGCCTTGGTACAGACACATAAGGTGACACACACAAGTTAAAATGGCAGTTAAAGGTTAATTTCCCACATCTGTGGCTTTTAAATTTGCAATTAGTGTGTGTGCATAAATAGTCAATGAGTTTGTTAGCTCTCACATGGATGCATTGGGCAGGCTAGATACAGAAAAGAACAGTCAAAAGATCTGCATAACAAGGTAATGCAATGCTATAAAGATGGAAAAGGATATAAGAAGATATCCAAAGCCTTGAATATGCCAGTCAGTACTGTTCAATCACTTAAGAAGTGGAAAATTCATGGATCTCTTGAGAACAATAAAACGATGCGTGAACAAAAATTAACTGCAAGGTCGAGTTGCCAGAAAGAAGCTTTTACTGTGCCAATGCCACAAAAAAGCCCAGTTACAATATGCCCAAAAACACCTTGACATACCGCACAGTTTCTGGCACACTAATCTGGAGTGACGAGACCAAAATAGAGCTTTATAGTCACAACCATAAGTGCTATGTTTAAAAAGGGATCAATAGAGACAAGCATACCATCCCCACTGTGAAGCATGTTGATGTTTCACTCACGTTTTGGGGTGTGCGAGCTCTGAAGGCATGGGGAATCTTGTGAAAATTGATGGCAAGATGAATCCATGCCCCAAACTACCTAACTGACCTGATACCCAAATACCACCCTACCCGTGCCCTTCGCTCCTCACAGGACCTTCTACTCTCTAGCTCCCTGGTCGTCTCCTCCTCCCACGCCCGACTCCAGGACTTCTCCCATCCTATGGAACTCCCTACCCCAATCCATCAAACGGTCGCCTACCCTCCTCACCTTCAGGCGCACCCTGAAAACCCATCTCTTCAGGGAAGCCTACCCCACCCTCACCTAACAACCGATCTCCTCCACTCCTCCCACCACTCCATCCCCCACAGCCACTTCCTCCTGTACCTCTATCCCCTCCCTCCTAGATTGTAAGCTCGAAAGAGCAGGGCCCTCGAACCCCTCGTGTATTGTATTGTTACTGTATTGTCTCATGTTCTGTCCCCCTTGCTATTGTACAGCGTGGAGCAAACCCTTTGGCGCTATATAAATACTGTATAATAAGAATAATAATGCAGTATGTTATCAGAAAATACTGAAAGACAAATTGCATTCTTCTGCATGTAAACTGCACTTTGAAGCTCTTGGACTTTCCAGCACGACAATGGCACAACACCAAGATGACCCTTCAGTGGTTTCAGCAGAAAAAGGTGAAGGTTCTAGAGTGGCCATCACAGTCTTCTGGCCTTAATATCATCAAGCCACTCTGGGGAGATCTCAAACATGTGGTTCATGCAAGACGACCAAAGACTTTGCAGGGCCTGGAGGCATTTTGACAAGACAGCTATGCAACCTGCAAGAATTCGGGGCCTCAGACAAAATACTGCACGACGTCATTGATGCTAAAGTAGGCAATACACAGTATTAAGCACTAAGGGGGTGCAGACTTCTGAACAGGGGGCATTTCATTGGTTTACATGTTGCCAAGTGTTGTTTTAGGATTGTATCATTCTGTTATGACCTATAGTTGAATATGAATCCCATAAGAAATAAATGTGTTTTTGTCTGCTCACTCATGGTTTCTTTAACCTCTTCACGACTGCCTGCCCGCACTGTACTGCAGCCGGGTGGCCGCTGAAGACAAAGTGACGCATGGGTACATCGCTTCCTATTTTTTGGGTTTCGAGCGTGTGCACTACGCCTGTAAACAGCGGGTGCCCATCAGTAAGTCCTAGCCAATGATTCACAACTGGGGACTGGGAACACAGAATTCTGTACACAGGGAGCTCTCCGTTAGATCTCTTTGTAAAAGCAGCACACTTTAAACATAGTTAAGCACACATCTAACCCCTGACCACCCTAAATGTTAACTCCTTCCCAGCCAGTGTCTCTAGCACAGTGATAGTGTATTGTATTATCAATGATCACTGCATTAATGTCACTGGTAGTTAGTCAGTGTCAGATTGCCTGCCACACTCCCACAGCCCAAACACAAAATCGCTGATTGCTGTCATTTGTAGTATAAAAAAAAATTTCAGTATATATCCCATAGTTTGTAGGCAGTATAAGTTTCACGCAAACCAATCAATATACCCTTATTGGGTTTTTTTAATCAAACACATGTAGCAGAATATTGGCTAAAATTTATGAAGAGTTTTTTTATTTTGTTTAATTTAATTTTCAGTCTTTTTTCATTTAGATCTCAAAAAAATAAAAAACACTCAACAGTGATCAAATACCAACAAAAAGTAAGCTCTATTTGTGTGAAAAATTATAGAAATTTCATTTTGGTACAGCACTGCATAGTAGCAGTTAAACACCAGTTAAAGTAGCGCAGTGTGGTATAGCAAAAAACGGCCGGATCATAAAGAGGGTAAAATTTTCCGGAACTGAAGTGGTTAATAAAAACATACTGTATATTACCAATGCGCCAAGGGTAGGCAAACTTTTGAGCACAACTGAATATGATATACCTGGCGGTGCCGCTGGAAATCACTGAAGTAGGCACCGCTTGTGGAAAGAGATGGCCAGCAGACAGGTAGAACTCAACATGAAAAGAGATTTTTCGAGTAAGCCTATATTGGACAAATGGATCAAATTCAAAATCCTAACACTAGCGTACAAAGCTGTCCACCATACTGCCCCGAACTACATCACCAACCTAATATCCAAGTACCGCCCAGCACGCACACTCCGCTCCTCACAAGACCTCCTTCTCTCTAGTTCCCTGGTCTCCTCCTCCCATGCTCGCCTCCAGGACTTCTCCAGGGTGTCCCCCATCCTCTGGAACTCCCTGCCCCAACCCATCAGATTATCACCTACTCTCTTCTCCTTTAGGTGCACCCTGAAAACCCATCTCTTCAGGGAAGCCTACCCCACCCCCTGCTAACTTGCCGACCTCCTCCACTCTTCCTACCACTCCATCCCTCACAGCTATCTCCTCCTATGCCACCATCCCCTCCCTCCTAGATTGTAAGCTCAAAAGAGCAGGGCCCTCGATCCCCTCATGTTTTGCATTGTATTGTATTGTTATTGTTCTGTCCCCCTTTGTAATGTACAGCGCTGAGCGAACTATTGGCACTTTATAAATACTGTATAATAAAAATAATATTGGATTGGCAAAACTTACTAGTGATTGTATTACAATGCTGATGTTATAAAATGAAAGTGTGTGCTGTGACCACAGATGTCCTTTAATGTTCCAGATAAATAAAACAAACTTCGGAGAGGTTCTGAAATGTTCAGCTGGGTGGTAAACAGATTTCGGTGCTCTGTAATGAGATTTGTCTGGAGATGAAATAGCCGGCTGGTTGAAGATCAGCTCTGCTGAACGTTTTATGACTCAGTAAATTGATGGTGTTCCCTCGGAGTGCAGTTTGGAAATTCACCGTCTGATCAGGAATCAGCTGGTGACTGGAATTATACTTTAATTGCCATACACTCCATTTGTTTTCATTTAGAATGATATAAGCAGAGCTCTGCAATGAGCCTTACTGCTACAATTTGTAAAGATCTGGATAGGACACAGTCTGATTCACCAATAAAACTGTTCAGCAATGTAAATCCAAACAACTGAAACCTGTCAACACACAGAACGGAGGTTGCAGTCAGCAGCCCAAGCTGTGTGGGCGAGCCGCGTGGGCCTCAATGAATCAGTCCCCTTGTATGCCTGCTGCTTGACAGCAAACCTTTTCGACGCAGAAACATGGAGGCTGCCATCCCTGACAATGCTAGCTTTCTGGCTAACATGCTGGCCTGCTTACTCCAATATTTTGAACCACTAATGCAATATTGGTACTAAGATAAGAACTTCATCACAGCTTGAGTAGAAAAGCCTGTCCCCTGCCAGCATGCTGCAGAATAGGACCCTTACTCTCTGTGGGGAAGCAGTGGTTGCTATAAAAAGGGGCATCACACTATCTGCTAAGTCACAACCAGAAGTCTTTATAATCAGCAGGGAGCATGGGCTTTACTGAGCCTCGGTGCACACTAGAATGAGGTGCGGGAAAACCCAAGATCCATGCGCGTTTCTGAACTGCATTCAAATTGCACTGCCCCTGTGATCTGCAGTAGGTGTCATTGAAAACTTAACACTCCAAAGGCAGGTTACAAACGCAGTGTGTTTGCCTGCACCAGATCATATGGTACAAAAACAGGCATGTGATCAGATTGCAGTGCATTCCCAAAATTGCTGCATGCACGACTTTGGTGTGGGTGCAATGTGGTTTGAACCTATTCAAAATGAATGGGTTCAAATCGCACCACATGTGATTGTACAAGAATGCAATGTGGGTCCTGTGTGAAAAATAGTGTGAAGCTGGGCCAATATTTGAGCTCTGGCCCTGACTCAGCATATTGGACCTCTGCAGAGAGACCACTACTTCTGCACAGAGAACAAGAGTCTTACTCTACAGCAGCTGCCAGGTGACAAAAACATTTCTTCTTGGACTGTTGCTGCTTTTAAAATAAAGTGGACTGTGAGACATTGAACACAGTTTGATGTACCTGGAATGTATTTAGATGGTTTAAACTGAAGGCTTAGTTGGGTTCCAATGTGTTGCAGTGCTTGTACTGTAAAGGAGCTTCTTAACCCATTTTGAGCCAACTAGAACCTCAGAAGTCAGGATGGCTGTAAAGCGTTGTATTGCCTAAACCTACATGCCAACCATAATCTGACGGCACACTTTATGCATGACGTAGTAGGAAAGCCATTTAAACTTTCTGGCAGCCAAGAGGGAACCCATATGCATGGGCCTGAGCTACTGGCCAGGCTGAGAACAGTCACCTTCACCTTTGAAATAATAGATGAGATTGTATTATCAATTTGCCAATATGGCGTGACCAACAAAGCGGTCTTAAGCTTCTGAAGTTCACACAAGTTACAGCCCAACTCCAGGGCTCCAACAAAAAAAAGAAAACAATATCTGCTGCAGTGGGTCTGTGCTCACACTGCAAGAGATAATTGCTTGTTTTGATCTAGGGGGAAAAAAAAAAAAAAGAAAAAAAAAAAAAAAAAACTTAACCACAGCTAGACTGGTCCCACAAAGTGTTGTTTCCCCTCGGCTCCAGCAGCATAGGGTCCTGATGTCATCAAGACCAAAACAGGGTCCATAGTCCTGCATTGGACCTGACGACACAGAGGGACAACTGACTGCTGATGTGTGGGGGACCTCTATCTGCTGGGGGAGCGGAGGATCAGGTAAGTAAAACACTTTCTCTTCTCCCCTAGACAAAATGGGCTATTAACTCTTGCAGTGCAAGCACAGCCCAACTACAAGGGATAATTATTTTTTTTTAGTTCCCGAGCTTGGCTTTAAATCTTGCAGGTGAGGAGCTGTTGGATTAGCTTGTGATTGTAAGGAATCACAGTACTTAATGACCAGTCCTAGGGTCCTTTAACACGGGCGTCCATTTTTTTTTCCCCATCAGTTCAATCATGCTTTTTTGTGTCCTTCCTCATATTTCCCAAATGCATTCCCATTCGAAGAGGCAGAAAATGTTAAAGACCATAGTCAGGCCCAGTGCATACCTTGATCTCATGTCCGCTGGGTGCTCACCGAGATCGGAGAATATTATCAGCACTACTACACAAAATGAATAACCCAAACGTCCCCTGGGATCTGACAAAGCCATTCCTGCCCAGCCTGACAACAAACAAAATCAATGCAGAAGCTGGGAGAGTCTGCTTAGGAAAACAAGCTTCAACTCTTAAGAATTCAATTATTCCTCTTAAAACAAGGGAGGGTTTTTTTTTTTCAATCAGTTCTGCTATGTTTAATTAAACCGTCCCAAAAACCAAAACATCTCACATAAACAAGGCACTTGTGACATTTAAATCACAAAAATGTTATTGAATGTAAACTATTTGTAGTTAAACAAAAAAACAAAAAACAAACAAACATTCTTCTATTCAAGCCAAAGTTTTGCCAGTAAAAATACTATTCCGAGCCTTGAAGAGGACCTGTCACGTGACCGTGAGAAATTTATATGTAAGCACTGTGGTTCGAGAAAAAGCTGAACTAAAAAACTGTAAAACTCTCCCTATCCTATGTGTATGAAACACAATGGCAATAGCTATGACACCGATCTCTCTGTTAAAAGTCATAGCCAGTGAGGAATCTGAAGCAGGGGTCTCTCTAAGCTCCAGCCTGCCACAAGATTTTACCTGGCCTGCAGAAACTTGTCCCATATTTACATCATACATGCCGTGGTGCAAGTGGATCAACCACTAACACCATAGCCACCAATAAATATGAGCACCCAAGGCACATGTCATTCATCAGGCCTGACCGCACCATGAAAAAGCAGGCTGCTGATCCAGGGCTACCAGAGAATTCAAAAGAGAACCTGTCCTGTCTCCCGCCCTCCACCCAGACCTGCTATGCCTCCCTCTCTGTGCTACAATGCCACTGTGGTGAAGACTGTAAGGTAGGACAGGAGACTGAGGACCCTGGCACAAATGGGGGAGGGGGGGCAAAGGACCCCTGTGCAAATAGGAAAAAAAAAAAAAAAAAAGATTCCAACGTGAAATGTGGATCTAATGTTAATGATGTGACGTCATTTCTTGGAATGTGTTCACTCATTAATTTAACAAACTGATTTTTTTTCCACCCCTTTAATATTTATAAAATTATTATTATTATTATTACTACACAGCATTTATAAAGTGCTAACAGTTTGCTCAGCGCTGTACATTACAATGGGAGACAATACAAGAGACAGTACAGTAACAATACAATAAAATACACGAGGGGTTCGTGTATGATGTGAAAAGTTTAGAGACCTCCAAATAGGGTGATGGATGATATCTGTCCACCATTTGTCACTTGGTCCATTGTGCAAACCAGAACTTAAAATGATTGGAGGAGCCTGTGCGTTGCACCTGCCATGCGTCGATTACAGATCCAATGCTCTGCAGGCTTCAATGCCAAAAAAAATAAAATAAAATAAAAATTAAATACATGCACTTTTATTTATGTGGGTGAATTTGTACTTTTTTTGGACTATGCTTTTACAGTAAACTTGTCAAAAAAACTCATTTTAGGCTGCATGCACACCTGAGCAGAGCGATTTTCAGGAGTTTTTGGGGCCTTTTTGCAAGTGTATACAGGCGTTTTACAAGCTTCAGGCTTTTTTGGTTTTAGTCAATGGAAATCACTAGCGCTGAGCAAACCCTTTGGCGCTATATAAATACTGTATAATAATAATAATAATAATAATAATAGGGGGAGATAAGTAAATATAGGCCAAAAAAAAAAACACCAAAAAGAAAAAAAAAAACCCCATTCAAATCAAGCATCTTCAGGCATTCCCATTGAAGTTTATGGGGCCCAAAACACTCAATTCTGCATGAAAAGTATATCATGTACTATGTGAGAGTTGCAGCTGTTTAGCTACAAGTGACCGGAAACTCAGATGTGAACAAGGGCTATAGAATAAGCTGTTTTTGCTTGTTGAGTATTTTTGAGCTACAAGGTACAAAACGCTCAGGTTCACACCTGAGTATTTGATGAATAAAAATCCCAAAGCAGGTGGTTACCTCCAAAACTGCATGTTAAACGATCAGTAGATCCAGAAATATAGGCAGCAGCTGAAGTTACACACGTAAATCATAACTTTTCCTGTGAAGTATGAACTTGCCTCCCAAGTCTCCCTATTGGTCAAGTAGTAGAATAGAAAGCCTGAACTTTACAGCCACCCTTAGATGCCTATATCTCCGGATCTACAAACAAACATTCACCATGAAGGCCTCCATTTACGATTTGTGTCTTTATACACGGAGTTACGTTTGGCAGGTGTAACAGTATAAGCTCTCGGCACTTAAGTCCCCATGTATGCAAAGCTGCCATTGTCATTACAAGAATGTCCTGCGCTCTCTCCTGAATATTTTATTCTTATTTAATAATGCAAATCAAACTAGTGGTGTATAAAAAGAAAAAAAAAAAAGTCACATGGGGTGGGGTCACATGCATGCAGTCCCTGGGTTGCCCCGCCCCTTACATACCCTTACATATTAAAGAACTGTCAAGCCAGCTCAGAGGCCTGGAAGCCATCGTCAGGAATGGAACCTTTTTTTTTTTTCTTCAGGTTGGCGGCGGGCATCGTGATTGACGTTGGATCTACTGCGGGGGACATTTTTTTAGTTTTTTGTTTTAAAAAAAGACTTGTCAAAGACCGTGTCCTGTCTTTTTTTCACACTACACTGTGTTTTTTTGGGAATGGGTAGCGGTACCATGTAGCCCATACTCATTCACATGGGGAGGGGGGGGGTGCTGGGATCTGGGGTGCCCACAGACCCCCATAACCAACGGCCAGGGTTGTGAGGAAGAGGCCCTTGTCCCCAGCAGCATAGGAACAAAGCACCCCCCCACTCGCTCGACCCCCTCCTTTCCTGACTTGCCGGGCTGCATGCTCAGATAAGGGTCTGGTATGGATTTTGGGGGGACTCCCATTCCATTTTTTTTTTTTTTTTTTTTAATTTCATAAAATCCATACCAGACCCGAAGGCCTTGGTATGGCTGGGAGGGGGGGACCCCACTCTGTTTTTTAATTGCCGGCAATTCTTTTACATTCAGCTGTCAGTGGGGAACCCTGCTGACAGCTGAAACATTTAACACATGGTTATCAGTACTAAAATACAGCATGACTTAATAAAATAACTAATGCAGTATTTTAGTAGTGTTTAATTTTTTCTGACCCCAGGAACGGATTAATTGTCTCTCAATGCATTCCTATGGGACATGGTGTTTCGGTTTACACATTTTTTTTTTTGCAAAACCAAGGTATTACTGTATATTGTAACAGAAAGATGTATTAACTATTCAAACAAAGCTGTAACAAGATACAAGAGGAACAACCCAAGCAGTTACCTGCAAATGGTCAGTAGTATGTAACTTGCATTGCAGGGGTCAGGCATTAATAGTATGTTACCCCAACATTTCATATTCCTGATATATGCCTGTTGTACCATGTACTTGTATGAAAAAAATATCCTGTTCTCTTTGTATTGCTTCCTTTGTGTGAAATCTCTGGTCATCTTGCCTGTTCCCCTGTTCATCCATCCTAGTGTGATCAGTTTTCTGGCTGTGCTGAGAGCACAGCCTGCCTGTCCTGCAACGGTCAAAAGTTGTGCTGACACCCCCCTTTGTACAGCTATTCACTGGGAAGATCACATCAATAAAAACTATCAATGACTGCTGAAATTACATGCGGTTCATAGTCAGTCACTATGGGATTTGTTTTCTGTATTCTGGAAAAAACCTAGTTAATCCTCCTGTTCTCTGACTTCCCCTCCTGTCCATGTCCCCATTGCAGTTTGGGATTCTGCAGCGCAGTGAAGGCAGCTAGTGCACGTGCTCAGTCACACATGGGTGTGGGCGTATACTCAATGGTAAAATAACAGACCACTCCCTCCATGCCCACTAACCACAATGGGGGTGGGATATTACATGTTGATTTGTGTAGTGCACTTATAATTAACTGTTGCTAGGATGGAAGTAAATATTATAAAAGATTGAGAATGAATGGCACCATATCACCACCCTGTTATCCTAAGACACAGGCTAGAGGGATGCGACACAGCCTGCGACTGGCAGAAATCCGCCACACCGTGTTCTTTTAAAACAAATTATAAAGATTTGATTTCAAATACACACTGCTCAAAAAAGTAAAGAAACACTTTTTGATCAGAGTATAACATCAAGTCAGTTAAACTCCTGGGATATTGATCTGGTCAGTTAAGTAACAGAGGGGGTTGTTAATAAGTTTCAGCTGCTTTGGTGTTAATGAAATTAACAGGTGCACTAGATGGGCAACAATGAGATGACCCAAAAAACAGGAATGGTTTTACAGGTGGAGGCCACTGACATTTTGTTTCCCTACTCATCTTTCCTGACTGTTTTTCACTAGTTTTGCATTTGGCTAGGGTCAGTGTCACTACTGGTAGCATGAGGTGTTACCTGGACCCTACAGAGGTTGCACAGGCAGTCCAACTCCTCCAGGATGGCACATCAATACGTGCCATTGTCAGAAGTTTTTCTGTGTCTTCCTGCACAGTCTAAATAGCATGGAGGAGATTCCAAGAGACAGGCAATTAATCTAGAACCGGACAGGGCCGTAGAAGATCTTTAACCCATCAGCAGGACTGGTATATGCTTCTTTATGCAAGGAGGAACAGGATGAGCACTGCCAGAGCCCTACAAAATGACCTCCAACAGGCCACTAGTGTGAATGTCTCTGACCAAACAATCAGAAACAGACTTCATGAGGGGGGCCTGAGGCCCCGATGTCCTCTTGTGCGCCCTGTGCTCACTGCCCGGTACCAAAGAGCTCAATTGGCATTTGCCATTGAACACCAGAATTGGCAGGTCCACCACTGGTGCCCTGTGCTTTTCACAGATGGTAGCAGGCTCATCGTGAGCACATATGAGTGACGTGAAAGGGTCTGGAGAAGCCGTGGATAACTTTATGCTGCCTGTAACATCATTCAGCAAGATGGTTTTGGTGGTGGGTCAGTGGTCTAGGGAAGCATATCCATGGAGGGATGCACAGACCTCTACCGGCTAGACAATGGCGCCCTGACTGCCATTAGGTATTGGGATGAAATCCTTGGACCCATTGTCAGACCCTACACTGGTGCAGTGGGTCCTGGGTTCCTCCTGGTACATGGCAGTGCCCGGCCGCATGTGGTTAGAGGATGCAGGCAGTTCCTGGAGGATGAAGGAATTGATACCACTGAATGGCCCCCATGCTCGCCTGACCTAAATCTAATAGAACACCTCTGGGATAGCATGTGTCGGTCCATCCGACGATGCCAAGTTGCACCTCAGACTGTCTAGGAGCTCAGTGATGCCCTGGTCCAGATCTGGGAAGAACTACCCCAGGACACCATCCGTGGTCTCATTAGGCGCATGCCCCAACAATGCCAGACATGCATACAACCACGTGGGGGCCATACAAACTACTGAGGACCATTTTGAGTTGCTGCAATGAAATTTCAGCAACAAGGACTAGCCTGCTGCATCATTTTTTCAGTTTGATTTTTGGGGTGTCTTTGAATTCAGTCCTCTGTAGGTTGATAATTTTCATTTCCATCAAATGATGGGGCATCCTTACATTCCTAACACATTACCCTGTCCATATCAGTATAGATTTCCAGCATGATGTTTTTCCCCATTGAGATCTAATGTGTTTTCAAAGTGTTCCTTTAATTTTTTTGAGCAGTGTATATTTGTATGACAAGTTAAAACTGTGTATTTTTTATTTCAAATATGTGACCAGCAGCATAGAACTAGAAGCTCCTCCTGCCACTGTTTCCCTGCAGACAGGCTGGGAAAGAGCTGGGTCATGTGAAAGCTATACATCGATATCGAAAAAGGTACTTAGATGGTATTTTTTTTAAATTTTTTTAATAATTACAGAACCATCATCCACATATAGAGAGAGGGGACAATGTAAATGAAACTGTGTGAGTTTACGATCACTTCAAGATGATAAAGAAAGCTTGCACAGGTCTGCTCTGAGTTTCGGACACAAATCTACAGGTATTATAATTATATTTTTCAAACAGATAAGGAGCATATAAGATACAAGTGGAGGCTCTGGATCAGTCAGGAAAGGTAAAGGAGTTGTTTTTTTTGTTTAGTTTATGGGGCTTGTACATAACATGGAAACAGGACTTGTTTAGCCTTTTGATTTACATTAAATATGTTCATATCAAACATGACAGACAGTAGGAGCTCCGGGGCTCAGACATGTCACACAGCGATCTCTGGACTCCATCTCAGCTGACATATGTGGCCCCCCTGTGACCGCTGTGTATGAAGAGCGTGTCGCTATATAAACCTTACACAGGAAATATTATTGTAATGTCTCTCTGGAGTCCTCCCAGCTGCAGACACACTTACATTTGTGTGTATGTCTATTATTACTCAAATATACTGTGTATACTGCAAGGGTGGCATGATAATCCTGAAACGCTGCAACGCTCAGTGCCTGGGTTTTTCTTTTTTTTTTTCTCTTTTGAGTAGAAAAAAAAAAAAAAAAAAGTATGTCCTGAAAGATACAAATCCACTCAGAGCAGCTGATCGGTCCAGTTATAAACAGAGCAATAAGAATAAAAATATATTTACTAGTTTTAAATTTTTTTTTTTTTTTTACATTTCTTCAGTTGCTTACTGGTTTATGGCCCAGGCCAAAAATGATGTAAATTCATCCCAGGAATATGCATGTTTTTTTTTCCTTTTCATCTGGAGGGGACGAGGAGCTTTCTCAGCTAAGCACACCCACCTGCCTGAGTGCCTGAGCAAAAGGCCAGATGGGTTCCAGGAAGTGAATGCTAGATGAATAATCTGCCCTTACTCAAGATGGCCGTGGCTAGAAATGTTGGGATGGGGGGGGGGGGGGTTCAATATAACTCAACAAAATAAGCATGGAGGTTGTGTGTTTGCTTTTTAAATATTAAAAAATGAATTAAGATACAGTGTAGTTCCACTTTACCAAGATAACATCAGTCTTAAAATGCAGCATAGACTTCCTCAATCAAAATATTCGAAAGATCAGTTGTGGTCATCAGGACTGTTGCTCATAAAGGATAAAGTGTGATATACGGATAACATCATTTAAAAGAAAAAAAATAAAAATTACATTCAGGTAAAAATTAGGTGAAATTTGTGCTAAAATTTTTATAGAGGGACTTAAATATGGAACAACCAACATGTAAAATGGATTTCATTTTCAGATTTATTGTAGTGTGCTGTATTGGGTTATCCATTGATCAATGCAGAAGGTTTAGAGTTAAAGGGTAACTCACCTTCCATGAAAAAAATACAGTAAATAGAAAAAAAAAAAATTCTATATATTATATACAATTGCTACACAATCCTTTTAAGCCCATACACACAGGCCAAATGTCTGGCAGCATCGGCCGGTTGAAAAGGATATAAGTATAGAATATACGGTAGCCGATTTAACAGAAGTCGGCCATTCAGATGGCTTCCGTTGAAGGGGCGTGTCCAAAAAAGGTCTGCTGATCGGCTCTCGATCAGCACTCTCATCCAATGGGAGCGCTGACTGCAGTGTTCTGGCGGGGGGAGGGGGCATCCCCCTGTTAGAACACAATAGTATAGAAGGGGAGATCGCTGTACTAACATCAGATCGTTAGTACAGCAGCTCCTCCTGAGTGCCTGAGAGCCTGCTGGGTTGAACAAAAAAAAAAAAAAAACTAGTATTCTGTACCAGGCTTTAGAAGTAATTTTTGACATGTGCTCTATGGGTGTTGGTGGTGTAATAATTGGACTGGGATCCTAGATCTACTTTTTTTTTTTTTTATACCAAGCAATCTTTATAGACAATATATGGCTGGTGTCTCAAATCCAATAACTAAATGGAAATGTGTTGCTAGTGACGCCATATCTATTTGTTGAACTCCATTGGGTTGTAGGATGTTGATATTTGAGTAGTCCTCTGCAAGTGCTGCTAATTTTGAGCCCCTTCCCACGGGCCCGGCAGGCGCATGTCATTGGACACACTGGGGTTTATTTACTAAAGCTGGAGAGTCCAAAATCAGACTCCCTTCTGCATAGAAACCAATCAGCTTCCAGGTTTCATTGCCAAAGCTTCATTGAACAAGCTGAGGTTAGAAGCTGATTGGTTTCTATGCAGAAGGGAGTCTGATTTTGGACTCTCCAGCTTTAGTAAATAAACCCCACATTGTCGCATATGTGAACACAAGGAATATCCCATATGAGGCCTCGAGGAATTTAGTTGCTGTTCGGTAGAAGTACCATTCTTAAGGATGGAAGTTCAAGACATATCATTAATCCAGTGATGGTTTCTGTGAAACATACAGCGCTTATTGACCTTCTTTTGGGGGTCAAAAGTATTCGGTAAGGGGTGTTGGTGGAGGACCCTTTCCCATTTCCCCTTTGATGTCTCCTTTTGGACACACATTGGATTTATGTTGTTGTTTCAACACTGGACTTTTATATTGTATATGCTGAACTTTTTGTATTTTGGTTATTCTTGATATATCCTTAGTGCTGCATTTTTCAATTTGTATAGTTTTTGTATTTTTAACCTGTAATACTGTGCTAGCTGCTAGTGTGAATTCTAAATTCGGATTTATTCTTAATCTCAAGCGCGATTTTATGTTTTCTGGTTTTTGTGTTATTTTTTTCTGTAAATGATGTATTCAGTGTAATCACACTTTAACTTGAAGACCACAACTGCCCTTCTAAAGAATTACCAGCCAACAAAGGAAATGAAACCCTTCCGAATCTTGTGATTGTGTAACCCCATGCTGCAGTCAGGCTGAGACTTCCCTTTTACGAGCAGAATGCATACAGTAGCTACACAGAAATGTTAACTAAAAGCATTCCTAAACCAAAGCACAGGAAGGTAATAAAATGCAGCTTAGCAGTCCTTGGATGTGTTTTTTATTCTCTTGTCCCAGTACATAACTAGCGCACATAAAAAATTCCTGTTGATATTTTTAAAAATCCAATGAGCATGTTACTTCCTGTGCACTTCTATCATTAGGCATTCCCAGTGCACTCTACAGACTACAGAACACCTCCCCCTAGGTTATAGTGATGTGGAGAGGGAGAGGTGTTTTGTAGTACTCTCCTCCACATCCAAGGACTGGAAACTACAATATATTATGTTTGTTTTAACCTTCAGTTTATATCAGCTAAATACATTCAAGGTGCATAAAAAAGGTGTTCAATTCAATATCTTAGGCCCCATGTACACGGGACGTTTATGAACGATGGAAACTGACTGCTGGAAAACGTAGGTTTAAAAAAAAAGTCTGTTTAGCTGCGTTTGCATAATGCGTTTTGAAGCGGTTTTTAAAGATAAGCACAGGAGAACCTCCCAAATGCCCAGATTGCACTGAAAAGTGGTAAATTATTAACTATTTCAGACTGTTACAGAGAAATACAGAGAGTAGAAGCAGAGACAGCAGTATGTGTTGAGATAATTAGGTGTTAGTTGCTCATTAACATTTCTTATGTTTCCAAGGGTGGGAAAGGTGTCTGGTGGAGAGAGTCATTAAGGCCACCTGGCAGGGGGTCTGCATGAGGAATTTTAGGTGTGAATGGTCATTAACATATCTTTTGCTTCCAAGGGTGGGAGAGGTCTTAGGCGTGAATTGGTCATGTAACAAGCTTGGTAGGAACATCCTGTGTTCAGTGTTTTGTCCATTTAAGTACCTTGAAAACGCTTTGCATGAATTTTTCATGATGAAAAAAGGCTCTGGAAGGCATCGGGAACTGGAAGAGTTAAAAAAAAATTTGCAAACGCTTATAAATGTGATTTGCCGCGTTTAGCGTTTGAAGCGCTGATAAAATCGACTGCTGAACGCAAGTTTTCTGCGTTAAAACCCCCCCCCACTAAACTAAAATGCCTGTAAACGAAGATGTGTACATGGACACATAGGAAAACAGGGTGAGTTCAGGGGCTGCTGAAAAAAACCGCTGAACAGCTCCTAAACGTGAGTTTATCAGCTGCAGTGTACATGAGCCCTTAAATCTAGTTTACACTTGCAGTTGAGTGAAAGGCAATTGAGCCATGTTTTTACTTCCCCACCAAGCTGCAAAGGCACCCACATGAGAGGTATACACATGCCTTGGCCCCAGTGCCCCTATTGCACTCAGAAGGCAGTACTGGCCGGCAAACGTGACCCAATTAAGTGAATGGGGCTGTGTGCATGTTTTTAGGATTTAAAATAGGCGGTAAGGAGGCGATATAATGCATCCCCACTGCATATCAAACACACTCAAACACTATTCACTGCAGATCGCTCTTCAGAGGGCTCCCGCGAATTTAAAAAAGCCCTTACAGTTAATTTTCTTTTACAAATTTTTGAGGGTCTCAAACAGAAATATAACATACAGCGCTAGATCTCAGTACAAAATCATTTTCTTTCTAAAGCAGCCACAGCCCAAGCACCTGCCAGCAGCAGCAAAGTGGGACCTTTCCTCTCTGTGAGGAAGCAGTAATCTCTCTGCAGAGGTTCGACATGCCCCCTACTCAGTCAGAGCCAGATCTCTTCAATCTGTAGGGAGCATGAGCTCTTTGGCTCCAAATTAGCAGGTAGTGTATCGGGCCACTGCAGAGAGACCACCGCTTCCGCACAGAAAGCAAGGGTCCCAGTTTTCAGCTGCTGGAAGGGAACAGGCTTCCTTCCTGAGGCTGTGGCCGTTTTAAAAATAAAATGAACTTTAAAGACCTTGAACAGCTTTTGTCCTGATGCACCCACAATGTACAGTCAGGTCCATAAATATTGGGACATCGACACAATTCTAACATTTTTGGCTCTATACACCACCACAATGGATTTGAAATGAAACGAACAAGATGTGCTTTAACTGCAGACTGTCAGCTTTAATTTGAGGGTATTTACATCCAAATCAGGTGAACGGTGTAGGAATTACAACAGTTTGCATATGTGCCTCCCACTTATTAAGGGACCAAAAGTAATGGGACAATTGGCTTCTCAGCTGTTCCATGGCCAGGTGTATGTTATTCCCTCATTATCCCAATTACAATGGGCAGATAAAAGGTCCAGAGTTCATTTCAAGTGTGCTATTTGCATTTGGAATCTGTTGCTGTCAACTCTCAAGATGAGATCCAAAGAGCTGTCACTATCAGTGAAGCAAGCCATCATTAGGCTGAAAAAACAAAACAAACCCATCAGAGAGATAGCAAAAACATTAGGCGTGGCCAAAACAACAGTTTGGAACATTCTTAAAAAGAACGAACGCACCGGTGAGCTCAGCAACACCAAAAGACCCGGAAGACCACGGAAAACAACTGTGGTGGATGACTGAAGAATTCTTTCCCTGGTGAAGAAAACACCCTTCACAACAGTTGGCCAGATCAAGAACACTCTCCAGGAGGTAGGTGTATGTGTGTCAAAGTCAACAATCAAGAGAAGACTTCACCAGAGTGAATACAGAGGGTTCACCACAAGATGGAAACCATTGGTGAGCCTCAAAAACAGGAAGACCAGATTAGAGTTTGCCAAACGACATCTAAAAAAGCCTTCACAGTTCTGGAACAACATCCTATGGACAGATGAGACCAAGATCAACTTGTACCAGAGTGATGGGAAGAGAAGAGTATGGAGAAGGAAAGGAACTGCTCATGATCCTAAGCATACCACCTCATCAGTGAAGCATGGTGGTGGTAGTGTCATGGCGTGGGCATGTATGGCTGCCAATGGAACTGGTTCTCTTGTATTTATTGATGATGTGACTGCTGACAAAAGCAGCAGGATGAATTCTGAAGTGTTTTGGGCAATATTATCTGCTCATATTCAACCAAATGCTTCAGAACTCATTGGACGCCGCTTCACAGTGCAGATGGACAATGACCCAAAGCAGACTGCAAAAGCAACCAAAGAGTTTTTTAAGGGAAAGAAGTGGAATGTTATGCAATGGCCAAGTCAATCACCTGACCTGAATCCGATTGAGCATGCATTTCACTTGCTGAAGACAAAACTGAAGGGAAAATGCCCCAAGAACAAGCAGGAACTGAAGACAGTTGCAGCAGAGGCCTGGCAGAGCATCACCAGGGATGAAACCTAGTGTCTGGTGATGTCTATGCGTTCCAGACTTCAGGCTGTAATTGACTGCAAAGGATTTGCAACCAAGTATTAAAAAGTGAAAGTTTGATTTATGATTAATATTCTGTCCCATTACTTTTGGTTCCTTAATAAGTGGGAGGCACATATGCAAACTGTTGCAATTCCTACACCGTTCACCTGATTTTTATGTAAATACACTCAAATTAAAGCTGACAGTCTGCAGTTAAAGCGCATCTTGTTCATATCATTTCAAATCCATTGTGGTGGTGTATAGAGCCAAAAATGTTAGAATTGTGTCGATGTCCCAATATTTATGGACCTGACTGTATTTAGTAGATTGAAGCTGAAGGTTCAATTAGTGTTTAAGTTTGTGATAAAGGATAGGAGACTAATACCCCGGGCACAAGGATGCGAATTGGCATGCGATTTGCATGTCATGCGACTGAAAAATCGCAGCCTATTGTCCACAATTAGAGCGGTCATATCAGTGCGGTTCTGACTTGGTCAGAGCCACACCCGTTTCTACAGTAGTACATGCACTAATTTTGGTGCGATTTACATAGACATCTGATACAGATGTCTTGCAAATCGCACATGAAATCAGCATGTCACCCTACTTTGAAATCATGCGACTTCACTGTAAGTCACACGATTTCAAAGTAGTGTTTGATGTGACCGGGGTGTAAGGCCACCCCTACAGTGCTGCACATAGCCAAATCAATGTCAGCATTACCAGAGATCATTAACTAGCAGTAAAAAACAAACAAACAATCAAGGTTAGGCACTGTACGGGTAGCCTGCCCACACACACCGTGACGTCTGCAGCTTTAGCCTAGGCTAATCTGATATATTAGTGTAGTCTGGGTTTCAGGTCTACTAGGAGAAAGCTTAGAAAGAGATTAACCACTTGCCTACCTGGCACTTTAATCCCCTTCCCGTCCAGGCCAATTTTCAGCTTTCAGCGCTGTTGCACTTTAAATGACTATTGTGTGGTCATGCAACACTGTACCCATATGAAATTTTCTTTTTTTTTTTTAGACTTTTTATGGTGGTATTTAATCACCGCTGGGGTTTTTATTTTTTGCTAAACAAAACGAAAAAAGACCGAACATTTTGAAAAAATTTGTTTTTAGTTTTCTTCGTTTCTGTAATAAAATTTTGTAAACAGGTAATTTTTCTCCTTCACTGATGTGCGTTGATGAGGCTGCACTGATGGACACCAATAGGCTGCACTGATGGACACTTCTGAGACTACAATGATGTCCCCTTGTGGCTGCACTGATCTCCTCTGGATGTGGGACTGCCCTTGCCGATTACCGGCTCTCCTCGTTCCTCATGCTGTGACAGCGTAAAGGAAAGTGCAGTCGATAACCGGCAAATGTATTTACATTGTGATCAGATGTGACACTGTACACAGTTGATCACATGGTAAAAGAGCGCTGTGATTGGCCCTTTACCATGTTATGTGATCAGCTGTGTCCAAAGCAGGGGCGGACTGACAACTCAGCCCCCGGGCAATAGGCGATCATGGGGCCCGTGTCCTTGCCCAAACTCAAAAAAGCCTATGAAAAAAGGTACCAGGGGCATCTCATGGGGCCCCCTACTGACCCCGGGCCCTCGGGCAGTGCCCGAGTTTCCAAATGGTCAGTCCGCCCCTGGTCCAAAGGACACAGTGATCGCAGAGCTCACCGGATGCGCACCCCAGGGGGCATGCGGGAAGCAAGGTTCTGCAGGATGTCATATGACACCCTCTCAGAACTAGACAACCGCACTGTAGCCATCATTCGGCTGTGAGTGCCGACATTTTATACATTTAACCACTTAACACATTATGGAAAAGGAAGACTTATAATAAAGAACTTTGTCGGTGTAAACTATAAATATGGCACAATACAAACAGACTAAAGCCGAACTCCAGCCTTCCCTTGTAGAGGCTTCTCTCCTGGACTTAAATGACTTATTCTGATGTCACTGCACACTGTGAGCTTCCCACAGTGTGCATTATAATCTCCAGGAAGACAGAGCCCACCTCATTTACTGGCTGGAGGACATCCAGCATCATCTAACTCTTTCTATATAAAAACCCCACAGCAAAGCCTTGTCCTGGGAATGATATATCTGCCAGTGCCTAATCCTACATTGGGGAGATGCATCCAAGAACAATGCACTACAACAAAAATCACCAGAAAGGATATAGCACCCCGCAGGCTATCAATGGCAGTATTTATTCTGTACGTAAAAAATATATATTGGAATCATATCAAGACAATCATATCAATGCATGTACCCAAACTCAGTCCACCCATCCACCCTTCCCCCTCGCCTCCAACTGATCCCCCCTATCCCACTCCCCCCAGGGAACCCGGGGCCGCCACCACCCACTCCAACCTATATTATTCCCCTGGTCCCCCTATCTGAGGAAAGCTGGACAATGTCCCCCAAAGAGTCCCTGTGTAGCAGTGCCGAAACCGGATGGTAAAAGTCTATGGAGATATGAATACCCGGCTAAAGTCCGCAGTAGTGCAATGTAGTCCCAATATGAATAACGCCGGGTGTGACCCACTTGGGGGAGGAAAGAGCGAAGGGACAACCACAATGCCCCACTTGAGGTGGATCAATATTCCAATAGTGTGCACAGCCACTCAATATCTATAATATGCCGCTGCTACCTGCAGACCACAGTAATTCCTCAGAGACCATCCAGGTTACCCCGACAGGTGCCGACAGGTCCACCCTACGGAGGTTGCTGCTTGACCCATACACAGCCTGCATGACGCAGGTAGGTGCCTCCTAGAACAGGAGATCATCCTTCGCTCTGTAGCCGGAGTTCACAGTGTCCATGCATGGGTGTGTAGTAAGGTCCATAGATCTCACCAGGGCGGCACATATCCAGACTGGACATGGAGGCTGGCGTCTCCCAGGGGGACCTCTCAGGAAAGAACGACGTGATCCCTTCTGCCTACATGTTTAGCTCCTCCCACTGCCCGGGGCTTCTTCAGGGCGTATTATAGGGAGGAGTGGGTGGTGGTGGCCCTGGGTGCCTGTGCATGGGGTGGGGTCCAGCCAGGGGGTGTGGGGTAGGAGGGATCGGTTGGAGGTGGGGGGTGGACTGGGTTGGGTACATGCATTGATATGATTGATTGTCTTGATATGGTTCCAATATATACTTTTTACATCCAGAATAAATACTGCCATTGATAGCCTGCGAGGGGCTATATCATCTAGCTCTTTCCTCACCAGTCTGACTGTTCCTGGCCCTCCTCTTTCATTCATTAGATTTCAATTCTTTCATTCATGGAGGTCACCTAGTGCAGTCTGCATGCAAATGAAGAGCCGCTCACTGCTCCAGACTGACATCCACCCATCAAGGCATTTTGAGATTTGTATAACTCTTCCAAAGATCCAGCCCACTGCTTACATTGATGCGGAGGACTCTTCAGAGGAGTACTGAGGCAGGGTGCTTTGAAGCTATGTACAGAACCCTTATGGCCCCTCTACCCAGCCATGGTCTGCCTGCATCGCATGGAGAAACACAGAGACCCAGTGATGATATCACTGGATCTAAAATAAGGTATGTAATAAAAACAGAAAGATTTTATTTATAAAATGTCATTAGGAAAGAAGGAAACAGAGAATGCAAAATATACATAGATTAAAAATCAAGATTGAAAGCATAGCCAAAAACACACACACACACACACACCACGCACACACAAATATATGTATTCTATAAGTTTCCATTCTCAATTGTTTCATCCTGCTTCTTTTAAACAATTCTAAAAATGTATTTTTGGGAACTAAATTTAAAAAGTTTTAGAAATCCCAGCTGCAGTAATTTCCTTTATGCTTGTGTCTTCAATTCACAATGCACTTTCAACAGCATTCCCTTTATAGCAACCCATTCAGATGCACTGAGAGCAGAGAATAACTGATGACCAGTGATGAGCCCGAGTGAAAGAGCACATTCCTGGCATCCCTTTAGAGAAGCATGTTCCTACCTGCTGGCCACTGTATGGCACAGACTTTAGTTGAGCTGTGCCGATCAGTTGCTTGTATCCAGAAGTAGGTCTGAGAGAAAGTAATCAAGTAACTGATAAACTGAGCAGCTAAAGTCAACAATGTATTTACCATGAGGCAAACAAGGCGTTGCCTTGGATGGCAATACTGTGTAAATACACTACTGGCTAAAGTCTACACCATCCATTGGCTAGCTTCCTTCCAGAAACATGCATGTCTAAAGGGTGCATGGGGATGTTCTTTCACTTGGGATCAGACATAACAGCATTACGACGACTAGAGGCTCTGGAAAGAACCTTGGGACATATCGTTTTGCAAAAAACAGCCAGAAGTACTCAAACAGCAGTTGCAGCTACAGCGATGGACTGAGGATATGCACACATTTTCTAAGTAAGAAAAATATTTCAACAATAAAAATACAGTTTTGAGTCACTGATTAATACTCTTTATTAATACTTAATGTAATGAACGTGACTTTGCTAGCAAGATATTAAAGGAGTACTAAAAAGGCAATCCAGATGACTACATAGTATATAAAATGATAAACTTACAGAGGACTGCCACTGCGCCGGACTCAAACATTAGACACTCCTCCTTGTACCGCGCCTCTACCATGAGACTGAACGGTGGATCCAGTTTATGGAAGATCCGATATCCTTTACTAAACGCCATGTTTCTTGTGGGACCAGATAGAAAGCCCTGGAACACAGAATGACAGATTCAATTATTTGAGTACGAGGCATCATGTCACAGAAAGGTGTCTGGGTTCCTTGGTACACTTTTCAGATCCGAATTATAAAATAGGTCAAAACCTGCATCAGCTATTATCAAATGCAAGAATAGTTTGCAAAAACTGAAAAACTGACATTTATAAATCCTAGAAAGATTAGCAATACTAGATTTGTTTAGTTCAGAAGATAATTAGCAATTTTAGCATTTTCACCTACTTAAAGCACAGACACCCAATATACATGCCAAGTTTTTATAAATTGGTAAAGAACTATAGCAAGAGGAAAAACTATATTTACAGCCTTCAAAATTCTCATGTATGCATGTTCCACAAAGTTTTACAAACAGGACGAATTCAGGAAAAAAAAAAAAATATATTCTCAACCCAAAAGGTAGTGCATCATTCATTTTAAAGTGGTTGTAAACCCGTACATATACCCAGCAAAGTAACTGGCCTCAGGTGATACAGAGATGAAACAAATGCTCCTAAAATTGCGCACGCTCGTGGAATGGCGTGAAACTGCGGTACTTAAAAATCTCCATGGGTGATGCTTTAAAAATGTCTACAGGTTAGCAGTGTAAAGTTACAGAGGAGGTCTAGTGCGAGAATTATTGCTCTTGTTCTGACGTTCGTGGCGATACCTCACGTGTGTGGTTTGAACACCACTTACATATGTGGGCACGACCTACGTATGCGCTCACCACTACGTACGAGGACAGGGGGACTTTAAACTTTTTTTTAAAAAATGTAGTTAATGGTTTTGTTTGTTTTGTTTGCACTGTTCCTTTAAAAAAAAAGTTACACTTTTATTCTTATCGCAAGAAATGTATGCATCCCTTGTGATAGAAATAGTTAGTGACAGGTTCTCTTTACGGAGAGATATGGAGGCAATAAGACCCCATATCTCTCCTCTGCAATGTAAAGCATTGGATCAAAAAAAACAAAACAAAGACAAAAAAAAATAAAGCATTGATCTAGTGCGGAAAAAAATGTCTGGAACCAGAAGGGACATCGCTCCGCTCCTCAAAGGGCATAGAGATGAGTGGAGGCCATCATTCCTTCACTCATCTCTATGCCCAGCGCCGGGATCATTTGATGGTTTCTCAGGTAAGGCTGAGAACTGCCGAGTAGCGGGGTCGAGGGGTGGGGGTTTTTCAGCACCTGTTTCGGTGCTTTTTTTTTTCGTTTGGACAAAATGCTTCGGCCACTGAAATTTCAGTGCATCCCTAGTTTAAAGCAGTAATAAACCCAAAACCAAAAATGTAATACACTGCTCAAAACTGTTAAAGTAAAACATTTTAATCAGAGTATATAATTAAGTCAATGAAACTCCTGAGATATTGATCTGGTCAGTTAAGTAACAGAGGGGGTTGTTAATCAGTTTCAGCTGCTTTGGTGTTAATGAAATTAACAACAGGTGCACTAGATGGGCAACAATGAGACGACCCCCAAAACAGGATTAGTTTCACAGGTGGTGGTCACTGAAATTTTTTTCCTACTCATCTTTTCTGACTGTTTTTCACTAGTTTTGCATTTTGCTATGGTCAGTGTGACTACTTGTAGCATGAGGCGATACCTGGACCCTACAAAGGTTGCACAGGCAGTCCAACTCCTCCAGGATGGCATATCAAAACGTGCCATTGCCAGAAGGTTTGCTGTGTCTCCCAGCACAGTCTCAAGAGCATGGAGGAGATTCCAGGAGACAGGCAGTTACTCTAGGAGAGCTGGACAGGGCCACAAAAAGGTCCTTAACCCATCAGCAGGACCGGTATCTGCTCCTTTGGGCAAGGAGGAACAAGATGAGCACTGCCAGAGCCCTACAAAATGGCCTGAGGGTCCGATGTCTAGTGGGCCCTATGCTCACTGCCCGGCACCATAGAGGTTGATTGGCATTTGCCATTGAACACCAGAATTGGCAGGTCCACCACTGGCGCCCTGTGCTTTTCACAGATGAGAGCACATGTGACAGACGTGAAAGGGTCTGGAGAAGTTGTGGGGAACGTTGTGCTGCCTGTAACATTGTTCAGCATGACCTTTTTGGTGGTGGGTCTGTGATGGTCTGGGGAGGCATATCCATGGAGGGACACACAGAACTCTACAGGCTAGACAATGGCACCCTGACTGTCATTAGGTATCGGGATGAAATTCTTGGACCCATTGTCAGAGCCTACACTGGTGCAGTGGGACCTGGGTTCCTCCTGGTGCACGACAATGCCCGGCCTCATGTGGTGAGAGTATGCAGGCAGTTCCTGGAGGATGAAGGATTTGATGCCATTGAATGGCCCCCACGCTCGCCTGACCTAAATCCAATAGAACACATCTGGGATATCATGTTTCGGTCCATCCGACGTCACCACGTTGCACCTCAGACTGTCCAGGAGCTCAGTGGATGCCCTGGTCCAGATCTGGGAGGAAATACCCCAGAACACCATCCGTCATCTCATTAGGAGTCTCCCCCGACGTTGTCAGGCATGTATACAAGCACGTGGGGGCCATACAAACTACTGAGAACCATTTTGAGCTGCTGCAATGAAACCAGCAAAATGGACTAGTCTGCTGCATCATTTTTTCCACTTTGATTTTCAGGGTGCCTTTGTTTTCAGTCCTCTGTAGATTGTAATTTTTCATGTAATGATGGGGCATCCTTACGTTCCTAACACATTACCCAGTCCATAGGATATAGATTATATAGTATAGATATCCAGCATTCTATTTTTCCCCATTGAGATATGGTGTGCTTTCAAAGTGTTCCTTAAATTGTTTTGTGTATATTGCAACTTACCAATCATCATATGTGGTGACTGCATTAGTTTTCTTTTCTTAGGCTTTTTCCCCCTTTTTTACCCCCTGGCTTTTTAGTGCAGGCAGAAGGCAGAGATGAAGCATCCAGCCCCGCCACAAGCAGCCTGTAAAAGTCTATGAGAAGCTCGAAGCTGGTAGCGTTCGGTGTGCTATCCAGCCACAGCAGATTGCTGCCGGTGGGGCTAGACAATTCCGCCAACATATAAAAGCCAAACCTCATGTGCAGGAGCTAAATCCCTAGTATGCAAGAGGCCCAAGACCTACCCTGGCATCTGACTTCTGTGGTAGGAAACACGAAAGCAGTATTAAACCCAAAACACGCAGTAGTAAGTTGCAAGTCTAAGATTGTAGGCCCCTTGAGGGTTAGGGACTGATGCAGTGGTGTATTTAGGTTTCGGCTGCCCTAGGCAACACGAAAATAAGCTCCCCCCCACGGAGAGACCCTGGCATCGACCAACATCCCCCTCCCCCACAAAGAGCCTGACATTGACCAACCACACCCCAGCCCACCTACCTGAGAAAGCCTTCCACTACCACCACCCCCCCATACACTGGCAATTACCCCCGACCCTGCGAGAGAGAAAACACTCAGCTTCACAGCTTACCCCTGAAACGAGTCAGGCTCTGCATACACCATCAAGCAGCCCTCAGCCTCTCTCAGATTGCACCTGGTCCCCATGCTGAGTCTGTCCCTTCTTCCATCCCTTCCTTTCGGGGGCGGTGCTGCCCCCCTGAACGATGCTGCTGCCCCCCTGAACGATGCTGCTGCCCCCCTGAACGATGCTGCTGCCCCCCTGAAAAATGTCGCCCTAGGCAAATGCCTTATGGTAAATACACCCCTGGACTGATGTGAATGTATAAAATATATATGTAAAAGCGCTGCGTAAATTGACAGCGCTATATAAATACCTATAATAATAATAAGTGTCCTATTACAGATAGGCGGTGCACATGTCGGGGGCCAGTCCAGAGACTGTTAATCAAATGGCAGACAACAGTGTTGGTGCGTGCATGGAACAGCGTGTGGCGATGAAGTTTCTTGTGAACAAAGGCGCCAAACCCACAGATATCTACAGAAGACTTCAAGCACAGTGCAGGGATAAGACGCTCAGCCACAGTAAAACATTTGAACAGTGTAAAACGTTTCAAAGATGGCCGTACGTCTGTCAGTGATTTGAGCATTTTTGTGCTGAAAAGAATAATAAAATGAATAAATAAAATGTTGTATCACCTCGAGCTGGGGTATGTCCAGAGGCTCTGTTTTGTACTTAAACTTTTTTTATTATTTTCAGTAAAAAGTAAATATAAATACATGAATAAATACAAATCATAAATAATAACCCCTATTACATTAATAATATTATAATATATAATCCCTAACCTTAAATCTTGCTTTCAGCTCCAATACCACTTTAAAGTAGAAGGAAAGGCATTACAATCTCCACCTTTTAAACGTGGCCTCCCCGCTGTGCTTATATTTCCAGCATACGTTTTCAAATAAATCTCAATGCAAATACCTTTTGTCTTCTAACTTATTCCAAGCAGTCAAATGACCGCGAAGTTTCGGCAAGTGTGTGTCTCGTGGCCATGAATTCTGTCAGGGCCGACAAAGCCTTAGATCACTTGGTGTTCACATGACAACTTGAAAAACATTAACAAAAAGGCTTTAAACTAAGATTTATTAGAAACAGTATGTAAGAAAAAAGGAGCAGGCAGAGGCAACTTTTTAAAAGAAGAGTTATTCTATTGCTTGCCTTCTACTTTACATATTATTAGGTGGACCCAACATCATTTTTCTGCAAATATATGATAAATACCATAGTTGAGGACGGGTGCCCTGCAAGTCTCCACCATAGATTATAATATCACACTTTGGTTTACTGACCCAAGCAACAAGGGAACCAGCCAATAAACCCTTTCTGCCATCAATGAATGCTTCCACGTGCACTTTCCTTTTTGATTTCCTTGTACTGCAGTACAGACAAATTCCAGGAAGCTCCTCAGTACTCCTGGGTGGGTCTGTGACCTCCGTCTGCTCCTTGCCATTACTATCTATCCTTGCCATCATTATCCTGTGTTGTGCAATGTTCCTTCTCACACAGGATTGTCATTGCTACACAGGATTTATAAAGAGCCAACAGCTTGCACAGCGCTTTACAAAATAAAAGGAGACAGAATAGTTACTATGAAATTACAAGAGGAGGGTCATGCTCATGGGAGCTTACAATCTAAAAGAGAGGGAAAGTGGTACAAAAGAAACTGTGACGGATGAGCTGATGGAGAAAGTAAAAGTTCCGTTTTCAGAGATCGCCTAAAGGAGGACAGATTCAGGTAGGGAGTTCCAGAGGAAGGGAGGGATTCTGGGAGAGTTCCTGGAGGTGACAAGAAAATTAGAGAACCTGTTATGATAGGAGCAGAGCGGATGGTTTGGTTGGTATTTTTAGAGGTTAGTGATGTAGTTTGGGGCAGAGTTGTAGATGGCTTTGTATGTTGATATTGGTATTTAGCATTTTATATGCTGAGCCAGTGGAAAGCAGTGGAGGAATTGGCAGAGAAAGTGGTGCACACTGAGTGGTTGATTAGGTGGAGGAGACTGGCAAAAGCATTCATAATAGACTCAAGTGGGGTTTATCTGTGTAAAAGTAGGCCAACAAGAAAGTTGAATGGGCTAACCGGGTAGTGAATTAGTAGCTTTGTGGTGTTGTTAGTTGGGAAAGGACCAATTGGAAATGTTACAGAGGTGAAAGCATCAAGATATGGTCAGTGGTTGGAAGTGGGGCCTGAAGAAGAGGTCAGAGTCCAGGATTACATCTAGCACCCTAAAATGAGGGGAGGCACTGATGGTTCTGCTATTGATCTTGATGGTATAGTGAGGGAAGAGGAAATAGTGGGGGGGCAAAATTAGAAGCCGTTTCTGACAATTTGAGTTTGTAGGAGTTTGTGACGTCCATGCGGATATGTCAGTCAGTAAATTAGTGATCTGTGAAGAGCCTGAAGGGGCGAGCTAAGCCTCTCTCAACCAGGGTGCCTTGAGTTTTCTTCAAGGGTGCCTTGGCAAAATTTCTAAAAATTGCCCAAAACTTGTTGACAAGCCAGTTACACAAAGTCACAGGCTTTCATTGTGCACCATTACGACCTTCTAGCCGCCGGCATCCTGACAACCAATGACATCATCAGTTGATAAGGAGGATGTCAGCTGCCTGCACAGAATCCTAGTTTGACCCTCCCCTGCCCCTCTCCATCAGTGCTGGGTCACACTAGCTCATTGATGGAAAAAAACAGAGAGAACAGAAACCCTGGAATACTAGTCAGTACCAGTGTGCAAAAGTGTATTTGCTTTGGAAGAATAAATCACCTCTAATGTTGGGTGTCCTACATGTGTGGATGTTGCTGTGTTATATAAAACTATTAGAATAGGTTTTCATAATTTAGAATGGGGTGCCTCGGGACTGTCCATAATTTTAACCACTTGAGCTCCAGAGGATTTACCCCCCTTAATGACCAGGCCTCTTTTTGCTACTCGGCGCTGCACTAATTCAACTGATAATTGCGCGGTCATGCAATGCTGCACCCAAACGAAATTTATGTCCTTTTTTTCACACAAATAGAGCTTTCTTTCTGTGGTATTTGATCACCTGTGCGCTTTTTATTTTTCACACTATAAACAAAAAAAGGCCAAAAATTTGGAAGAAAAACGATATTTTTTACTTTCAGCTATAAAAAAATATATAGTAAACTCAAAGTTGGTTATACATTTAGGCCAAAATATATTCTGCTACATGTTTTTGGTAAACGAAATCCCAATAAGTGTATATTGATTGCTTTGTGTGACAGTTATAGCGTCTACAAACTATGGTATAAATACTGCAATTTACGCCATTTTTTTGCTATACAGCGCTGAGCTAGTTTAATGGACAATTGCGCGGTCATGCAATACGGTACATAAATGAAATTTACATCTTTTTTCCCACAAATTGAGCTTTCTTTCGGTGGTATTTGATCGCCTGTGCAGTTTTTATTTTTTGCGCTATAAAAAAAAAAAAAAAAGAAAAGAAAAAAAAAAGGCTGACAAGTTTGAGGACAAAAAACAATATTTTGGACTTTTTGCTTTAAAACATGCCCAGTAAAAAAAAATTTTAAAATCAAATTTAGTCATAAATCTCTGCCAAAATGCATTCTGCGACATGTCTTTGCTAAAAGAAAACCCAATATGTGTAAATGAATTGGTTTACGTGAAAGTTATAGCGTTTACAAAAGGCGGGAAAGATACTGGGATTTTTAGTTTTTTTTTATACTAATAATGGCGGCGATCAGCAACTTATGGCGGGACTGCGGCGGACATTCTGACATTGGGGGGTACAGACTTGGGGTCACTGACATCCCCAGTGACACCAATACAGTGATCAGTCCAAAAAAAACACTGACACTGTACTAATGGCACTGGGGAGGAAGGGGTTAAGTTTATTATTCAGGGAAAGGGTTAACTGTGTGAGGGGAGTGTTTTACTAGGGGTCGGGGGTGTGTACTGCAGGGAGCACCGCTGATTGGGACAGATAAACTCTTCTGTCCCGATCAGCGTGTCCTGGAGCTGTCAGGGAACTGACAGAAAGCACAGCTACTGCAGCTGTGCTCTCTGTCAGCGATTGCCGCCGATCGCCGGGACATAGCTGGTAACAACCGGCTGTGACCCGGCGACGGACATCCGCGGCCGTGATTGGCAGGACAGGTAGGGCGGCGGCGCGCCTCGCACGCGCCCCCTACCTGTTTTCAAAACACACGTTTTAAAACGTGCTTTTGCCCAGCCGTGCCGCCCTGCCGCCGTATTTCTACAGTGGCTGGGCGGCATGTGGTTAAAGGGTGCCTTGACTGAAAAAAGGTTGATAAACAGTGGTTTAAGTGATCAATTGGCCCAGGGAAAAGGTGTAGCGAGAGAATAGAAGGGACCCGAGGGCAGAAACTTAGGGGATCCCAAAGGAAAAAGGAAGAGGAGAGGAGGAGACAGGGCTGTAGACACTAAAGGAGTACTGAGATAGTTAGAACCAAGAAAGAGCACAGTGTTGGAGGCCAAGGGAGTGGAGTTTTTGAGGAGGACCGAGTGGGTAAACTTTATCCAAGGTTTAGGCCTCAAGTACACATGAGCTCCCCTAGATATTTTTCTCTCCTGGCAGCTGGAAACCGCTAAATGCGTCAAAAACACGTGTAAACGCGGTATAAAAATTCTAGTGACACTAAACTGGTTTTAAAAAAATTCTATTCAAGTATGTATTGTTTTTTCTTTTTAAACAGGATGTATTCTTAACTCAAAAATGTCCCTTCTATTTCTCTCAGCCTCCTCCAAAATCTCCAGATTCCTTTTTATATTTGTTTTGTGATCTGACTTCCTGTTAGAGGGTGGCTACATTCACTTTCCATGATCCCACTGTATGTAGGAAAGTAGCCACCCTCTCTTGCTCACTGCTGAGATGGCCTATAGACTATGGGCTCTGTAATGTGCAGAGCAATGTGCATGACCACAACTAAAGTCACTGCTTATTCCAAACAAATGGGGGTCAGGGGGGCAAAAGGAGAAGTTCAGGAGCTCACCGAGGACATTAAAAGGAAACAAAAAACACAATAAGAAACAATTCCATGAGAAATCAATTACAGGTTATTAAGTGGATGTGTATGGATTACTTTTGGAGAATATGGATATTGTTTAGGGTCACTTTAAACAAATACATTAAGGCCCCTTTCACACGAGTGGATCCGCCTGCTCAGTGGGGGATCTGTCAGCTCATCAGATGACAGGCTTGTGTCTGCTCCGCTTATGCAGAGCGGACACAGACTCAGTCCGCTTTCCTCTATGGGTGGTTGGATGTAAATGGAATATTGTACATTCACATCAGTCCCTAACCCTCAAGGGGTGTACAATCTAAGGTCCCTAACTCACATTCTTACATACACATACTAGGGCTAATTTACAGTCAGGTCCATAAATATTGGGACATTGACACAATTCTAACATTTTTGGCTCTATACACCACCACAATGGATTTGAAATGAAACGAACAAGATGTGCTTTAACTGCAGACTGTCATCTTTAATTTGAGGGTATTTACATCCAAACCAGGTGAACGGTGTAGGAATTACAACAGTTTGCATATGTGCCTCCCACTTGTTAAGGGACCAAAAGTAATGGGACAGAATAATAATCATAAATCAAACTTTCACTTTTTAATACTTGGTTGCAAATCCTTTGCAGTCAATTACAGCCTGAAGTCTGGAACGCATAGACATCACCAGACGCTGGGTTTCATCCCTGGTGATGCTCTGCCAGGCCACTACTGCAACTGTCTTCAGTTCCTGCTTGTTCTTGGGGCATTTTTCCTTCAGTTCTGTCTTCAGCAAGTGAAATGCATGCTCAATCGGATTCAGGTCAGGTGATTGACTTGGCCATTGCATGACATTCCACTTCTTTCCCTTAAAAAACTCTTTGGTTGCTTTTGCAGTCTGCTTTGGGTCATTGTCCATCTGCACTGTGAAGCGGCGTCCAATGAGTTCTGAAGCATTTGGCTGAATATGAGCAGATAATGTTGCCCGAAACACTTCAGAATTCATCCTGCTGCTTTTGTCAGCAGTCACATCATCAATAAATACAAGAGAACCAGTTCCATTGGCAGCCATACATGCCCACGCCATGACACTACCACCACCATGCTTCACTGATGAGGTGGTATGCTTAGGATCATGAGCAGTTCCTTTCCTTCTCCATACTCTTCTCTTCCCATCACTCTGGGAAGAGAAGTTGATCAAGTTGATCTTGGTCTCATCTGTCCATAGGATGTTGTTCCAGAACTGTGAAGGCTTTTTTACATGTCGTTTGGCAAACTCTAATCTGGCCTTCCTGTTTTTGAGGCTCACCAATGGTTTCCATCTTGTGGTGAACCCTCTGTATTCACTCTGGTGAAGTCTTCTCTTGATTGTTGACTTTGACACACATACACCTACCTCCTGGAGAGTGTTCTTGATCTGGCCAACTGTTGTGAAGGGTGTTTTCTTCACCTGGGAAATAATTCTTCGGTCATCCACCACAGTTGTTTTCCGTGGTCTTCCGGGTCTTTTGGTGTTGCTGAGCTCACCGGTGCGTTCCTTCTTTTTAAGAATGTTCCAAACAGTTGTTTTGGCCACGCTTAATGTTTTTGCTATCTCTCTGATGGGTTTGTTTTGTTTTTTCAGCCTAATGATGGCTTGCTTCATTGATAGTGACAGCTCTTTGGATCTCATCTTGAGAGTTGACAGCAACAGATTCCAAATGCAAATAGCACACTTGAAATGAACTCTGGACCTTTTATCTGCTCATTGTAATTGGGATAATGAGGGAATAACACACACCTGGCCATGGAACAGCTGAGAAGCCAATTGTCCCATTACTTTTGGTCCCTTAACAAGTGGGAGGCACATATGCAAACTGTTGTAAATCCTACACCGTTCACCTGATTTGGATGTAAATACCCTCAAATTAAAGCTGACAGTCTGCAGTTAAAGCACATCTTGTTAGTTTCATTTCAAATCCTTTGTGGTGGTGTATAGAGCCAAATATATTAGAATTGTGTCGATGTCCCAATATTTATGGACCTGACTGTAGACAGGATCCAATTAACCTACCAGCATGTCTTTGGAGGGTGGGAGGAAACCCACGCAGGCACAGGGAGAACATGCAAACTCCAGGCAGGTGGTGCCGTGGCTGAGATTTGAACCAATGACCCTAGTACTGCCAGGCGGAAGTGCTAACCATTCAGCCACTGTGCTGCCCATAGTAGTCTTTCCGCCTGCTGTACAGCAAAGCTCAGAGAAGAAGAGGGAGAAGCAGCACAAGAAGCTGATCAGCTGTGCTGCAGTGCGATAGGAGAAGAGAGCAGAGTGACAAACACGAGCACATCAGTGTGTTGCTTCTTCTTTGACTGTCCAGCCACACGATGGGGATTGGACCAGTAAGTGAAAGGACAACTGCAGCGTGGAAAGCTTAGGTCTGCTTTCCTGCTAGAAAGGGACTTGGCTGCTATGTGACATGGCTGTGCAAACTGTAGAACTTGATGGGCAGAATCAAAAATCCTTTGGTAGGTAAAACAGCTCCCTTAAATGTAATAAATCTGTGTGTTTAGTGGTTTGGCTTTATAGGTTTTCAATTACATATTTCAGATTTAACTCAAATCCAGCATTATTAGTGATTAGTGATGGAGTAGATGGAATCATACAGAGCACAAAGTCATCAATGTATTATCTGATAAGGGATCATTATCAGTAGCCAATACACCTGCCATTGTCACACTAATGCTGACAATGAGCGCACTGGCTGTCATTCAGTCCATCTCTGCCCGTCACTCCCAGCATTGGTTCCCCTCATTAAATGGTATTACGGGGAAAGAAGAAGAGAATGCAAATACACTAATTAGACTGATTCCAGAGAGCAGAACGTGACCTTTGTGCATAATCCTTGGAAGTACAATACACCACAGGAAACTGGAGCTCAGCAATATACGAAGAACCGAGGAACCCTACACAAATAATGCGTCAGTCTAGATTTACATTTACAAGCTTAAAGGACAAGTTCACCTTTTAGACAAAAATAATAAATGCATATTGTTTTTCAGGTAAAAAAAAAAATGTGCATTTGTTATCTTTGTCTACAGGAGCCTGGAAAGCATTGCACCGGTGATCAGTAGATGGCTGGTGCCATGCAGGTCTCCTGCAGACCTGTCAGACTATCTGCTTGCTGTATGGGATGTATGACCAAGCAGATATACTGACAAGAAGCTTCAGTGAACTACCACAGTGATCCACAGTGCTGTGGTAGTTCATTGAAAACTACCAGCCCACAGCTGCTAAGGATGCTGGCACTTGTAGTTCATTCATTCACAGAACTCTATGAATGATGCGGCCGTGTGGGCGAAGGTCTGCACGGCTGTGTGGTTTTCAAATTTTACAGAAAGAATATGGAGAAGTCTCCCCGTATTATCTGTCAGAGGAAGCGGCGGGCGGCAGCTGCGGCTATGGGAACATGTTACATGTTCCACCCTAAAAACAGGAGAATCATGTATCACGTTCCCAAAGGTGAACTTATCCTTTAATGGTTCCTGCCACAGATGTAAGATGCCTTTGTAGGTCTTCCACACTGGTTGTTTAGTCCCGGTGCAAGAGATTACAGTGTTCTGGAGCAGGCGAAAGTCACCAACACTGTCCAGCCCTGCTACTAGCAGCCAGTAAGGCTCCGTTCACACCAATGCGTTTTGTAGCGCTTTTTTGCAGAAACACACTACAGTCCATGTAACATGGTTCCCTATGGAACATGTTCACATCTCTGCTTTTTTGAGCTACTGCGTTTTTGGAAAGGGTCAGGATCTTTTTTAAAAGCAAAAAAGCAGCGTTTTTGCTACAACAGAGTTCAATGGAGAAGCTGCTGAAATGCATGGTTGTGCATTTTTGCAGCGTTTTGCAGTTTTATTCTGTCCAGCAACAGACAAATTCCACTTTACCCAAAAAAAAAAAAAAAACTGAACACAAAAAAACTCAAATGTGCCAAAAACGTGTAGAAAATTCATAACAAACTTCAAAAAGCACTGGAGAAAGCATCAAACGCAAAATGCATATATGTAAATGGAGCCTAACCCCAGGTTCACACCCAAGCATTTTAAGCAGCGTTTTGCAGAAATGCACTACAGTCCATTTAACATGGTTTCCTATGGCACATGTTCCCATCTATGCTTTTCTGAGCTGCTATCTTTTTGGAGTCAGGAACTTTTTTAAAAGCAAAAAAAAAAAAAAAAAAGAGCAGTGTTTTTGCTACAATAGAGTTCAATGGAGAAGCTGCTGAAACGCATGATTGTGCATTTTTGCAGCGTTTTGCAAGTTTATTCTGTCCAGCAACAACAGCAATAAAAAAAAAAAGGAACAGAAAACCGCAAAACACAGTAATAATGTGTCAAAAACACATCAAAAACATGTAGAGAATTACAAAACAAACAGCAAAAAGCACTGGAGAAAGCATCAAACGCAAAACGCATATATCTAAACGGAGTCTAACCATAGGATCACACCTAAGCATTTTCTGCTGCGTTTTGCAGAAACACAGTACAGTCCATTTACCATGATTTCCTATGGGACAGGTTCACATCTCTACATTTTCACCCAGTGAGTTTTTTGGAAAGGGTCAGGGACTTTTTTGAACACAAAAAGTTGCGTTTTTGGTTCTATAGATTTCAATGGAAACGTTGCAGAAAAGCATGGAGTGCAATGCATAAAAACCATCAAAAACAACGCAATGCAGAAACGGCTCAAACACAACCTGCATAGGCGTGAACCTAGCCTAGGGTGTACTACATCATACACCTGTGCAAGGATGATGCTAGCCCAAATGGGGATGCACAGGTGGTCCATGCAGCCACTGCATCACATATGCCATTAATGGGTGGGACTACCTGCATGGGGATTCATGAACACCTGTACACCGAACACCAAAGGGTCCTGGTACGGATTGGGGGGGGGACCCCCACACTGCATCTGAAAAAAATACCACATGTGATACCGCCAGCAAAACCTTGGTGATAAATATCTTTTTTTACTTTCTGTTCCATTTTTTAATTGGATTTAACAGCTTACTGTATGTTTTTTAGATATTTACCGGCATATTTTTCTTTCTGCGTTAGATACGGCATAATCATTTTTTTTGTGAATTGGACAGTTTTTTTTACCGCATGCGATAATTTATGCGAATGAGTCACATGACTGCTATCGCATGCCGTAATCTTTAGTGATCTGACCCCTAAGTCTAGGTTGACACTTTTGCGGATTTCAGTGCGTTTCCCGGTTTGCAGAGACACACAATAGTTCATTTAACACGATTGCCTATGGATCCAGTTCACATCTGTGCGTTTTGAGCCGGTGAGGATTTTTGAAAGGGCCAAGGACTTTTTCCCCCCACAGCAGATTGCATTTTTCATGCAATTTCAATAGAACCGCACCAAAAACGCAAGAATTGAGTTTTTGATGTGATTTTAGTGAATTTTGCGTGTTGTGTGACTTTGAGCTGGTTGGTAAGGAGTGGGCAGCCGCTGGCGTCCTTAAAAACCAGCAAACAACATGTATAGATGGGAACCTCGTCTTATGTGGAGTCTTGTTGGCAGCAGGATCCTGTGTAAACCGCTCTCCATACCCCACCTGTACTATGCAGACCTGCACACTCAGTATAGCTGTGGTGTACAGGCAGATTATACGGCCACTTCTCCCCTCCATGAACATTTCCATTCAGTCACTGACTAGAAAGCAGCTGCTTAGGGCTGACATGTAAACGATAAGGTGATAGAAGGTTCAAGAGGGCAGCAATAGCAATCAAAATCAAGAACACGGGGACACAATCTCAAACTAACTGGAGGAAAGTTCAAAAAATAATCTTAGAAAGTATTATTTTATCAAAAGGGTAGTTGATGCTAGGAATAGACTTCCAGCAGTGGTACTGTGGTAAGTGGTTTCAAAAATGCTTGGGACAAATACAGATCTAAACAAAAAAAAAAACACAAAAAAAAAACAACAAACCATAATATGTATTAAAAAACAAAAACACAAAAAAACTCCAATTAAAAAAGAAAGAAAAAACCCCCCCATAAAACGTATTAAAAAAACCCCAAAACAAAACAAAAAAAAAACCCCAATTTAAAAAAACCATAACATGCATTAAAAAAAATTACAAAACAGAAAAACCCCAATTAAAAAACCATAACGTATTAAAAAATAAAAAAAAACAACCCAATTACAAATACCATAACGTATTAAAAAACAAAACAAAAAAAACCCAATTTAAATAAACCATAACATGTATTAAAAAACATTACAAAACAAAAAAACCCCAATTCAAAAAACCATAACGTATTAAAAAGCAAAACAAAAAAACAGAAAAAAAAAAAAAAACCCAATTACAAATACCATAACGTATTAAAAAACAAAAACAAAAAAAACCCCAATTAAAAAAACATAACATGTATTAAAAAACATTACAAAACAAAAAAACCATAACATGTATTAAAAAAAACAATTAAAAAAAAACCATAACCATGTGGACAGCACAGTGGCTAAATGGTTAGCACTTCCGCCTGGCAGTACTAGGGTCGTTGGTTCGAATCCCAACTATGACATCACCTGCCTGGAGTTTACATGTTCTCCCTGTGCCTGCGTGGGTTTCTTCCGGGTACTCCAGATTCCTCCCACACTCCAAAGACATGGTGGTAGGTTACTGGTCTCCTGTCTAAATTGGCCCTAGTATGTGTATGTATGAATGTAAGTTAGGGACCTTAGATTGTACACCCCTTGAGGGTTAGGGACTGATGTGAATGTAATATATATGTAAAGCGCTGCGTAAATTGACAGCACTATATAAGTACCGGAAATAAATAAATAAAATGTATTAAAAAAAGCACTGACTCGATGGGCCAATTGGTCTTTTTTCTGCTGTCACTGTTCTGTGTTTTTTTTTTATCATCAGAAGTCACCGCTGCTGGTTACACACTGGGGGTGATTTACTAACACTGGAGAGCGCACAATCTGGTGCAGCTCTGCATAGAAACCAATCAGCTTCCAGGTTTTATTGATCAAGCTAAAGTTAGAATCTGATTGGCTCCCATGCACAGCTGCACCAAATTTTGCATTCTTTTTAGTAAATCAACCCCACTGTTTACAAGTAGTGGCAATGGCGTATGTGCAGAGGTTGCAAGGTTCACACCTATGTGTTTTGTAATTGATGCATTTTTCTGGTGCATTTTGAACACTTTATGCGTTTTGCACACTCTGGCACTCAATGTCACATCAAAGTAGTGCAGGAACCCTTTTTAAGTTGCATAGATTTGAAGAGGTTCCATTGCAATCAATAAGCTGTGACTTGTCATGTGTTTTTATGTGTCCAAAGTCGCATGTTAGGGTTAAGGGCTAGGGTTAAATGTCAGGGATAGAACACTAACCTAGATTGTAAGCTCCAAAGAGCAGGGCCCTCAATCCCCTCATGTTTTGCATTGTATTGGTTTTGTTCTGTCACATGTTCTGTCCCCCTTTGTAATGTACAGCGCTGAGCGAACTATTGGCGCTTTATAAATACTGTATAATAATAACCCTAACCATAATCCTAGCATTGAACCCTAACCCTAGCTCTCAACCCTAAATTCAACATGCGACTTTTGGACACAAAGTTGCACGGCAAGTCGCAGCCCATTGATGACAATGGAACCCATTCAAATCTATGCAACTTAAAGTTGAGCACTACTTTGAGACTTTGATGTGACTTGAGTGCCAGAGAGTGTAAAGTTGCACTCAATACTTTCCTATTGGGAGAAAAAATAAAAAAAATAAATAAATAAAAAAAAGGAAAAACGCATCACTTTCATTTTGATGTGGTTTCATTGAAGTCTATCTGCTGAGGGGAAAAAAAAAAAAGTCCCTGACCCTTTCCAAAAATGCATATATGTGAACGTGCCCCATAGGAGACCATGTTAAATGGATTGTAGTTCGTTTCAACAAAACACATAGGTGTGAATCAGGCCTTAAGATTGTAAGCTCCGAGGATCAGGCCCTCCTATCCCTCTTGTATTGAACTGTATTGTTGCTTTATTGTCTCCCTTTATATTGTAAAGTGCTGAGCAAACTGCTGGCGCTATATAAATCCTGTATAATAATAAGGTGAAGGTCATCCTGCAGGTACGCCTCAGCAACATGAATGACAGATTTAGGGCCGACAAGTAAACAGTAATGGCTCCTGCCGAAAACACGCTATTTAGATATCAGTCCTGAGCAGCAGCATCAGAATCCAATATGTAGCCATAAAAACATTAATACTAAAACACAAAGTAAAAATACAGCCAAACAAACTACACTTGATGCAGGTATCGGTTTAAAAAGCTGAACACTGTGGACCAATAAGGATCAGAATGCATGGGCAATATACAATGCTGCAGAACTACTAGATTGTAAGCTCCCAGGATCAGGCCCTCCTATCCCTCTTGTATTGAACTGTATTGTTGCTGTATTGTCTCCTGTTATATTGTAAAGTGCTGAGCAAACTGTTGGCGCTATATAAATCCTGTATAATAATAATAATTCAGATCCGTGTAAATTACCGATCCGATCATGTGCACAAGCTCTTCGACAACTTCATAACACCACTAAACCGTACATGGACTTGCCTGGACTTAGATATCTTACGGTAAGGAGCCTAGATGGCTATTAAGCATATGCCAAGGCAATATAATTCAACGAAAGTGGTTGGTAAAAAACCTGTGTGCAGCCGCTCCCCACAGTCCCCCAATATTTACCTGAGCCTCATCTCGATCCAGCAATGTGCATGAGAGCCTTGGCTGTCCCGGGTCTCTCCCTTCTCATTGGCTGAGACAGGAGCAGGAGCCATTGCTTTCCGTGGGGACACTTGACAGGAGGGAAAGGCCTAGAGCACTGCTGGAGGCCCCTAGAAGAGGGAGATCAGGGTTGCTCTGTGCAATGCCACTGCACAGAGCAGGTAAGCATGACACGTTTAATTGTAATGCAGATTTTTTATTTTTTTTAAACAATACTTTAAAAGGCTAAATTCACCTTTTGGGGCATGTTACATCCATATGTAGAGTGTGTAATATGCTCCAGCAGCCCCCCTACCCCGACCCTCCTCTTCCCATGACAGCGAGTGGGGGTTTCTCTTCCCACACCTGCTGTCACTTTTCAAAAACAGCGTGGATCCTCGCACAGCTGCATCATTCATTCAATGGAACCTGTGAATGAGAGAACTACAAGTCCCATCTGCCACCGCAGCAGGTGGCCTGTAGTTCCTAATAAATGCCAAAAAGCACTGATGAGAGTCTCTGTAGTCCATACACAAGCACTGCAGCTTTCACACTGACAGCCTGTTCAGAGGTAGGGGCTGAAAGCTGCAGGGCTTGCCTGTAGGAGCAGGACTTTGCACCTGTGATCCTCTGATACTTTACAGTGTAGGCTCATGCAGGAAAACTAATAAATGTTTTATTCCTTGTAAAGTCAGAAAAATACCTGTTGATCTACCAGAAATACACTCTGCTCTTAAAGCGGAGTTCCGGTTTTTGTGTTTATTAGAAGTCAACAGCTACAAAAACTGCACCTGCTGACTTCTAATAAACACACACTTACCTGTCCCAGAGTCCAGCGATGTACTCACCTGCACCGTCCCTTCTCTTCTCTCCACAGCACCGGCATCTTAACTGTGGGCAGCAGGCTGTGACAGCTTGCGGCTTCACAGCCGGGTGCAAAATGCGCATCCCGATTGGTCCGGCAGTCTTCTGGGACCTGTGAAAGTTCCCAGGAGACCGCGGGAGAAAGAAGCGGGCCGAACTTCCAGCTCACTTCACCGCAGCGAACTGACCCAGAAGTGGGAACAGGTACCTGTCAAAACCAAGTAGCCGCTCCCCCCCACCCAGATTTGGCAGGGGGGGGGGGTTTTGGGGGGGGAGTCAAACAAGCAGGGCTTCCACTTTTGGGTGAAACTCAGCTTTAAAGTGCCACTAAAGTCAGGACCCTGCATTCACTATATCCGGTCTCCCCCGGACCCTGCATTCACTATATCCGGTCTCCCCCGGACCCTGCATTCACTATATCCGGTCTCCCCCGGACCCTGCATTCACTATATCCGGTCTCCCCCGGACCCTGCATTCACTATATCCGGTCTCCCCAGGACCCTGCATTCACTATATCCGGTCTCCCCAGGACCCTGCATTCACTATATCCGGTCTCCCCGGACCCTGCATTCACTATATCTGGTCCCCCGCAGTACACAGGGCATGGAAGTGCAATTATTTTAGTAAATATAAACTGTGAAATACCTTTTCTCATCAGCAGTTAGAGCAGTCTTGTGACTTCTATCAGTGCCCAGCAGAGCACTGGTTAATATTGTCGGAGTTTTCATTCTCCTCTGTCTTATTGGGCTGCATGACCCCTGACCCTCTGTCCGGACAGTGCCGATTGGCCCTGGGCAGGTCAAATGCACCCGGAAAAGTAAAAAAAGAACAAAAAAAAACAAAACAAAAAAAAACAACTCTAGTAATACACACTAAACTGAGCATGTGCAGAGTGACTCCAAGAGCTCTGTACTATCAGCAGATGGATTGGGGACAGTAGAAGAAAGGAAGGATTGGAGAAGACAGGATAAAACAACCTTTTTATATAATGCAGAGGATTAACCCCTTAGGTTCCACAGTGAGTATAACAAGCATGCTTTACTGCATATACAGACTGATTTTACTGTTGTGGGGTTAGTAACACCTTAACATCCTACTGTGGGCTGACAAGGCAGCATTATTGTGGACTGAGCGGTGTCAGCCCTGCCCAGTTGTCTTTTCCTAAACTACTCAACCACTCCCACTGTCTTCTTCTCCACAACATAGGGACTAATTGACTTGCAGCCCAAGAAAACAAGGAAGGCTAAAAGGTCTTTTGAGATAACACAGGCAGAGAGCACATAACAGCTACGCACTTCTGACAAGTTCAACATTTTTTGCATTTATAGATCCTGCAATACAAGTCATGAAAAAAAAAAAAAAAAAAAAAAAAAATCACCTGCTCAAATGTGACAGATGAAGCTTGTTTCCTACTGGAATCTGTACAATTGTTTATGCCCCACAGTATACACCGTGACATTATTATTATTATTATACAGGATTTATATAGCGCCAATAGTTTGCTCAGCGCTTTACAATATAACGGGAGACAATACAGCAACAATACAAGAGGGATAGGAGGGCCTGATCCTGGGAGCTTACAATCTAGGAGATGAAATACTGCTACAGGGTGGCAGGGCTGTGCAAAATCATGTATGTATACACGTGATCTGCATTTCCGGGAAGGGGTGCACACGCGCCGCCCTTCCCCATGCCGCCATTGGTGGCTACAGATGTCAATCACTGGGCCTCGGCTGGAGATTCCCCGCTGGCACCCAGCGATCGGCAAGTAACACAGAGAGGAATGACCTGTGCGTAAACAACACAGGTCTTTCTCCTGTCAGCAAGAACATGCTGCTGTGTATTTCTCTAAACAGCAAAAAAATACAAAGCAGCATGTTCCCCTAGTAAAACACACACAGCACATTATGTAAAACACACACAGTTAACCCTTTGATCGACCCAGCTGTTAACCCCTTCCTGCCCAGTGTCATTAGTACAATGTCAGTCCTTTTTATTAGCACTGATCACTGTATTAGTGTCATTGGGGATGTCATTGGGGATGTCAGTTCCCACCCAGTGTCAGAATGTCCATCGCAGACCTGCTATAAGTCGCTGATCACCGCCATTACACGTATTAAAAAAATGTAAATTCCAGTATATAAATACCGCCATTTGTAGATGCTATAACTTTATATATCTTGGATCTGATCATGTAAACCAATTACTTTACACATATTGAGATTTTTTTTTTTGCAAAGTTGCAGAATACATTTTAGATTAAAATTTATGATGACATTTGATTTTTTTACTGGACATGTTTAATAGTAAAAAGTCAAAATACTGTTTTGTTTTTTTTTTTCCATACAAACATTGCCGGCTTTTGTTTTTTTTGTTTATAGCGCAAACAATAAAAACCACAGAAGTGATCAAATACCACCGAAAGAAAGCTTTATTTGTGGGAAAAAAAGGAGATAGTTAATTTATGTACAGCCAGGGGCGGACTGACCATTCGAGCACTCAGGCACTGCCCGAGGGCCTGGGGTCAGTAGGGGGCCCCATGAGATGCCCCTGGTACCTTTCATTGGCTTTTTCATAGGCTTTTTTGGTTGTGGGTGAGGACACAGGGGCCCCATGATCCCCTATTGCCCATGAGTTATCAGTCCACCCGTGTACAGCGTTGCATGACCACGCAATTGTCAGTTACATTAACGCAGCACTGTATCGCAAAAAATGGTCAGGAAGGGGGGGGGGGGTAAATCCTCTGGATGGCAAGTGGTTAAAGCAAAATTAAACCCTAAAGCAAACATTTACTATATTGCCGTTCACCGATTCTTAGATGTGATTCTTAGTTTTTTTAGCATCTCTCTTTTATTTCACCTGGTGATCTGGCCGGTAAGGCTGTTTTTTCCACATGTATTGAAGGCATAGTTCACCTTTTTAGACAAGTTTCATGTTGTGTAAGTTGATACATGGTTGTATTCGCGAACCCTCCTAGTTACCTGAATCAAGTGCTTCTCCCTGCTGTGTCCTGTTTTTTTTTTTTTTTTATTGAACGTAGCTGTGCTGGCAGGGTGGGAAGGATCTATGAATGGGGAGACTACAATTCCCATCTGAGACCTCGACAGAGAAATTCACAGATCACACCGACACAAATGCAGGGACCTCTCCACATTTGTAGTCCATTGTTTACTTCCTGCCCAGCCCCACACTGATAGGTCCATACCTCTGTACAGGCCTGGGGCTTGGGCTGGGCAATATAGGATCCTGCGCACTGCACCTGCAAATGCACTGATCACCACTACCATGTTCTGCAGGATTGAATGCAAAAATTGAATAAATGCACCTTTTTATGAGTATGGACACATTTATTATATTTTTACAAAAAGCGGACTATGCCATTAAGTTGTTCTGAATATTATTTCATAGCTGGGCACTGATCACACATGATTATTATTATATAGCCAGGCTCTGGTCACATATATGATGATTATTATTTAGCCAGGCTCTGATTGCTATTATGTAGCTGATCTCTGATCAAACAGTATAGGATTATTATGATTATACAATAATCAGAGCCTGGCTAAATAATAATATAGAACACATTTTAGAGCAAAATGCATCCTAAATACAGCACTATTACCATAAAGAGTGCACCAATATATCTCTTCATAGCATGATTACATCAAAGACAATGTGTACAAACATCATATCAAACTTACAAAACAGTGCAACATTGTAACCCTCACCTCCCTCTATTCTAAAGAAAGAGAAAACACAACAACACAGTGGTACAAAGTAGAACATTATATGAATGAAACAGAGCGACCCAAAACATAAAACCTGCAGCTCTTCAAAGAAGAAATTCAAAACGCCAAAATATCAGAGTATCCACAAGCAGAAAGTCCCTGATGTTTCTTCAAACCAGGAGGCAACTTTATACCTCCTGGTATTATTATGTATCTAGACTCTGATCACTTATATGATTATTTATACAAGTCTGAACTCTGATCACTTATATGAATAGTATATGTCTGGGATCTGATCATAATATATTAGTATTATATAGCTGATCACATATATTTTTTATTATATATCCAGACTCAGATCACGTATAAGTATTATATATCTTGGATCTGATCAATTATGATTATTACTGGTATACATCTTGGATTTATTCATATATTGTATATGATTATTATTATATATCCGGGATCTGATCACATGTGATTGTTATATGTCTGGATTATGATCACATATATATTATGTTATTAATATTATATATCTTGGATTTGATTACATATTATATTATTATACAGTATTTATATAGCTCCAGTAGTTAATATTTTAAATTGTTGCATAAACAGAGACAGTACAATTACAATATAGTTCGATACACAAGGAACAGGAGGGCCTTGCTCATGGAGCTTACAATCTATTACACATCTGGGATATGATCACTTGTATTATATTTATTATCATATACCTGGGATCTGATCTAATATATATTATATACCAGGGATCTGATCACATATATGATTATAATTCTGGGATCTGATCACATATATGATTATAATTCTGGGATCTGATCACATATATGATTATAATTCTGGGATCTGATCACATATGATTATAATTCTGGGATCTGATCACATATCTAGAAGGTATCTTTATATATTCTGGTATTTATATATACATAATTGTTATATGTCTGGGATCTGATCACACATATGCCTATTATTATATCATACAATTATTGTTAATATTATATATCTGGGATGTGAGGACATCTATGGTACTATATATGATATTATGGGTGTGATTCTATGGATGGGATGACATATATGGAACTATATATGATATTGCAAATGTTATTATATGGATGGGATGAGATATATGGTACCACATATGATATTGTGATTATATGGATGGGATGAGATATATGGTACCACATATGATATTGTGATTATATGGATGGGATGAGATATATGGTACCACATATGATATTGTGATTATATGGATGGGATGAGATATATGGTACTACATATGATATTGTGATTCTATGGATGGGTGTGATGACAAAAATGGTAATAAATATATTATGTGTGGGATGTGATGATATATATATATATATATATTATATTATATTACGAGTGTTATTCTATGGATGGGACCTGATGGCATCTATGGTACTATATATGATATTATAAATGTTATCCTACGGATGGGATGTGAGGACATCTATGGTACTATATATAATATTACGAGTGTTATGGATGGGATGTGAGGACATCTATGGTACTATATATAATATTACGAGTGTTATGGATGGGATGGGATGACATCTATGGTACTATATATGATATTATAAATGTTATTCTATGGATGGGATGTGATGACATCTATGGTACTATATATGATATTACGAGTGTTATTATATGGATTGGATCACATATATGGTACTATCTTTTATATTGTGAGTGTTATTATATGGATGGGATGTGATGACATATATAGATATATAAATTATATTGTGAGTGCGATTCTATGGATGGGGTGTGATGATATCTATGCACCGATATATAATATTGTGAATGTGATTCTATGGATGGGGTGTGATGACATATATAGATATATATATAATATTGTGAATGTTATTGTATGGATGGGGTGTGATGACATATATAGATATATAAATTATATTGTGAGTGCGATTCTATGGATGGGGTGTGATGATATCTATGCACCGATATATAATATTGTGAATGTGATTCTATGGATGGGATGTGATGACATATATAGATATATATATAATATTGTGAATGTGATTCTATGGATGGGGTGTGATGACATATATAGATATATATATAATATTGTGAATGTGATTCTATGGATGGGATGACATATATAGATATATAAATGATATTGGGAGTGTGATTCTATGGATGGGAGCTGATGACAGACATATTAGAAATGACAGGTGATGACCTGCTTGGACTGATCCTGGGGGTGGGTCACACATGTCCTCCCCAGCCCGGTGCTATCAGAGAGAGCCCAGCCCTGTGCCCAGGCTGAGTGCAGGGGAAGGTGAAGGGCCTGCTAATACCCCCGCCTATCCCCGGCAGTGCAGTGACACCGGCAGGGAAGGGATGGGGAGCGATGACCTGCACCGTGTGGGGTGACAGGCGATGGGGGGCGGGGATCAGGTACATACCGGTGCTCAGAGGTGACCACAGCTGCTCCTAGCCGATCCCCGGCGATCACTGAAGCCTCCTGTCCCCGGGAGCGCGCTCACAAGCTATCAGAGGCTAGCTCCCGAGCAGACACCGCCCACATGGCGGCCTACCACGCCCCCCTCATACCCGCTTCTCCCAATCATAGGAGCTTGGTGTGCTGTACGTGTGACGTACAGTGATGCTGAAGGCTGGGTGGCCATTTTTGGTGCTGGCTGGTTCGACTGTTGGGGAATCTGTCATGAGAGAAACATGGAGAACGCCATGGGTGACCTCCGCTTTCTGATAATGCTGGATGCTTAGGTTTGCCCAGTTTGTAGCCCCACTGCTGTGTATGGCAGCAAGAGGCAGCCAAGCAACTAACATTGTGTCAGGAAAAGAGGAGAGAAGATGACGGGCAGAGGATAGGAGTGTGGAGGAGATACAGTAATGGCTCGGAGTCCTTTTTTTTCTTTTCAATTTGAGGCGTCATATGCACACATATAAATATATATATTCCACACTTCCAGGTGTAATACCCCCCCCCCCCAATTATGTATTCTCCTACCTGCTCATACCTGATTACAGGCGGGAGGAACCACTGCAAGATGGAATGGGGGAGCAGTATTGAATCCACCCTTGCAGGGGCCAGAAGCAGCAGAATTGCAAGCCATTGGAAAGGTATCTATGTTTCCTCTTGTTTCAGCTGGAATGATTTTTGATACTAGGATTCCTGTGCTGACAGGGTCACTTTAATTCATGACAAAGGATTCACAAAGCACTACGGAGGACATTTATATCTGTTATCACACAGCAAGGCAATGCTAAAGAGGAGCAGCGAGGCCTCACAGATCTACTACAAGGTTGCAGCTTAATTCCTCCCCAGCAGCAGACAGCACTGAGACAGAACAAAGTCTGATCCTGGCCACTTACATGTACCTCTGTGTTTACATCAGTGACCTCCAAACTGTGTCCCTTTGCTTGCTTTTATACCTTGTGGTGTTTATCATCCCACTGTCACCAAGGATGAGGCATCGTTCCTTCTCTGGACACCAAGTATGGGTCATCCCTCTGACAACAAGGATGGAGCAATATTCCTCCTATTGACACCAGCAATGGGGCACTATTCCTGCCACTGACACCAACGGTGGGGCACTAGTCCTTTTTCTGACACCAATGACGGGGCACAATTCCTCCAACCGACTCAAATAACGGGGCACAATTCCTCCCACTGACACCAATGATGGGGCACAATTCCTCCCACTGACACCAATGATGGGGCACTATTCCTCCCACTGACACCAATGACGGGGCACAATTCCTCCCACTGACACCAATGATGGGGCACAATTCCTCCCACTGACACCAATGAAGGGGCACTATTCCTCCCACTGACACAATGAGGGGCACAATTCCTCCAGCCGACTCAAATAACGGGGCACTATTCCTCCCACTGACACCAATGATAGGACACTATTCCTTCCTCTGACACCAACAATGGGGGACTATTCCTGCCACTGACACCAACAGTGGGGCACTAGTCCTCCCTCTGACACCAGCAATGGGGCACAATTCCTCCCACTGACACCAATGATGGGACACTATTCCTGCCACTGACACCAGCAATGTGGCACTATTGGTGGAGAAGGATCTGGGAGATCTGGTAGATCACAAGCTTAATAATGGCATTCAATGCCAAGCTGCGGTTTCTAAAGCGAGCAAAATCCTCTCTTGTATTAAAAGAGGTATAGACTCCAGAGAGAGAGAGATATCATATTACCCCGGTACAAATCATTAGTAGGACCTCATCTGGAATATGCAGTTCAGTTTTGGGCACCAATTCACAGAAAGAACATTGGGGAACTGGAGAAAGTACAGAGAAGGGCAACCAAACTGATAAGAGGCATGGAGGAGCTCAGCTATGAGGAAAGATTAGAGGAACTGAATTTATTCTCTCTTGAGAAGAGGAGATTAAGGGGGGATATGATGACCATGTATAATACATAAGGGGGGGATATGATCTCCATGTATAATACATAAGGGGGATATGATCTCCATGTATAATACATAAGGGGGGATATGATCTCCATGTATAATACATAAGGGGGGGATATGATCTCCATGTATAATACATAAGGGGTGATATGATCAACATGTATAATACATAAGGGGGGATATGATCACCATGTATAATACATAAGGGGGGATATGATCAACATGTATAATACATAAGGGAGGGATATGATCTCCATGTATAATACATAAGGGGGGGTATGATCTCCATGTATAATACATATGGGGGGATATGATCTCCATGTATAATACATAAGGGGGGGTATGATCAACATGTATAATACATAAGGGGGGATATGATCACCATGTATAATACATATGGGGGGATATGATCTCCATGTATAATACATAAGGGGGGATATGATCTCCATGTATAATACATAAGGGGGGATATGATCTCCATGTATAATACATAAGAGGGGATATGATCTCCATGTATAAATACATCAGTGGTTCATATAGTGAACTTGGTGTAGAGTTATTCACCCTGAGGTCATCACAGAGGACAAGGGGGCACTCTTTACGTCTGGAGGAAAAGAAATGTAATCTCCAAACACGGAAAGGTTTCTTCACAGTGAGAGCTGTGAAAATGTGGAATAGACTCCCTCAAGAGTTGGTTCTGGCCAGCTCAGTGGATTGCTTTACAAAAGTCCTGGATTCTTTCCTAGATACACAGAATATAACTGGATACAAACATTTATAAGTTGATCCAGGGAATATCCAATTGCCTCTTGGGGGATCAGGAAGGCTGTATTTTGTGTTAGGGTGGGCAGTCAGGCACCCCTTCGGGCACCCAATAGCCAAACAGAGGGCTAAAGAAAGTAATTATAAGCAATATTTTATATTTAATTGACAAATATTTTTTTCATTTTGATTTATTTCCGACTTATTAAAGAACATATATACAAAACCACAACATAAGCCCAACGCCATACAAAATGTTTATTCTGTTTAGTAGCAGAGAAGGGTTGTAGCCCTGGCAATGGGAAAATTTCACAGTCTCCTTGTTCCAACAAGGCTGATATCTATATATAGTAAAGAGAGGGGGAAGAAAAAATCCCTACAAAAAAGACAGAATGGACTGTCTCGGTACCTATAAACAGCACAGTAAATCTTAAAAAAAATTGTATTATTATAGTTACAAAAAAAATACCCACACAGGGGTCTCAGGAATCCATCACAGAACTTTTCACACTGTTCCTGCTTTCTGGATTTTTGGTGCAGGTTTGGTGTGTTGAAAACAAAAATCACCAAAAACTCACCTCCCTGTCGAAATGAGTGGAAAATGTGGCAAAAAACACAGTTTTTGGTGAGTCAGGTCCTGTAAAAAAAAAAAAAACCCCACCACAAACACGATAAAAACGTATATGCATTATTGCTAGGGATCAGTATGAAAGTAGCCGTAGGGCTTGTTCACACTTGACTACATTTCTAACTCTTCAAAATTGCCCCTATAGAGTTAGACAGGTGTTAATGAGCTTTAGTATGGGCATTCTACAAGCGTTAAAAACGCTCCCCAAACACCCTATGCATGGTTTTGAGGCATTTTATAGGCGTTTTACAAGCGTTAAAACCGCACTACAAATGCCTATAATAAACTCTAATGGTATTAATGCCCCGCAAACACCTGCCAGGCATTTGAGGATCTTCACCACAGACTTGAATGGGAGGCGTTGAAAGGCTTCAACTCCCCCTGACTCGACATGAGGCTTCAATTTTGAAGCGACACAACGATAACGCTTCATGTTTTGCTAATGTGGACAGCACTGTGTACTGCCCATAGTATCATTTCCATAAGCGTTTGAGGAGTGTTAAAAATGCCCCTCTAGCACTGGCTTTCAAAGCCAGTGTGAACTAAGCCTTAGTTCAATTTCAACAAGAACTTCCAAATTTCCCTCTCTGCAGTTTCATATGCTCTGAATAGTACATAGCAGTGCTCTTCCTGTTTTAAATGGTGCATGTTTTCTCTCACTACACTATCCAGCCCATCCTGCAAAACGGCATAATAGAGGGGTCAGCAATTTTAACCGCTTCCCTACTGCCCTATAGCGGAACTACTGCTACAGGGCGGAAGAGCTGCGCGAAATCACGTATATCTACATTATTATTATAAAGGATTTATATAGCGCCAACGGTTTGCTTAGCGCTTTACATATACATGATTTTACATTTACGGGTAGGGGGCACGCGCACTCCGCCCTGCCTGCGCCGCTGTTGGGGGCTACAGATGTTGACCACCGGGTCCCAGTCAGAGATTCCACGCCGGCACTCTACGATTGCCGAGTATCACTGATAGTGGAGAGACCTGTGTGTAAACAACACAGGTCTCTATCCTTCCAGCAGTAACAGGATGCTGTGTAATTCTCTGCACATCAAGAAATACACAGCAATATGTTTCCCTAGTAAAACACACACAGTAAAACAGAACCCTTTGATCGCCCCAGATGTTAACCCCTTCCTGCCCGGTGCCATTAGTACAGTGTCAGTGCTTTTTATTAGCAGTGATCACTGTATTAGTGTCATTGGGATGTCAGTGGCAGTTAGTCAGTCCGCCCCCCCACTGTCAGAATGCCTGCTGCAGTCCCGCTATAAGTATATATACACCGCCATTTGTAGACGCTATAACTTTCAATTACTTTACACGTATTGGGATTTTTTTTGACAAAGACATGTAGCAGAATACATTTTGGCCTAAATTTATGATGAAATATGATTTTTAAAATTTTTTTACTGGATATGTTTTATAGCAAAAAGTAAAAAATATTGTTTTCTTTTTCAAAATTGTTTATAGCACAAAAAAAAAAAACCGTAGAGGCAATCAAATACCACATTTGTGGGGAAAAAAAAGAACATAAATTTAATTTGGGTGCAGCGTTGCATGACCACGAAATTGTCAGTTAAAGCAACGCAGCACCGTATCACAAAAAATGGCCTGCTCAGGAAGAGGGGTAAATCCTCTGGAGGGCAAGTGGTTAAAATAGGAGCAGCACTTGTATGTACCATTAACGCCTCCCACCCGCCATATAAGGAACTGACGGGCACAAGGTGGTTGTCTTGTTCTGGGAGGACGTTATATGACGTCCTCCCACTCTAACCGATCAGTGGAAAGAGCCGATAATTTCGGCTCTGTCGTGATCAGCTGTGTCCAATCACAGCTGATCGCATGTAAATAAGGAAATGCCGGTTATCAGCATTCCTTTCCTTACGAGCTGTCACACTGACAGCTCGTGAGGAGAGGAGAGCCGGTAATCTGCATTCCTCAGAGGGGACATCTACACTGATCATCAGGGCACTGATTATCAGTGCCCTGATGATCAGTGTAGCCCTATCAGTGCCACCTCTCAGTGTCCATCAATGCCACCTGTCATTGCCCATCAATGCCACATATTAGTGCCCATCTGAGCTGCCTTCAGTGCCAACTATCAGTGCCACCTTTTAGTGCCAGTCAGTGCCGCCTATGAGTGCTGCCAATCAGTGCCAGTCAATGCAACCTATCAGTGCCCGTCAGTGCTGCCTATCAGTGCCATATATGAGTACTGCCTTTCAGTGCCCATCAGTGATGTCTGTGAATGCCCACCAGTGATGCATGTCAATGCCCATCACGGCCACCTACCAGTGCCTCCTCATCAGTGCCCATCAGTGCAGCCTATCAGTGCCCATCACTGAAGCCTCATTAGCGCACATCAGTGGAGAAAAATTACTCATTACAAAATTTTATAACAGAAACTAAGAAACAAACTTTTTTTTCAAAATTTTCAGTTGTTTTTGGTTTGTTTATCAAAAAATAAAAAACCTAGTGGTAATTGAATACCACCAAAAGAAAGCTCTGTCTCAAAAAAATATACAAATTTCATATGGGTACAGTGTTGCATGACTGCGCAATTGTCATTCAAAATGCGACAGCGCTGAATGCTGAAAATTGTCCTGGGCAGGAAGGGGGTGAAAGTGCCCGGTAGGCAAGTGGTTTAAGGACATATGGAATTGAATAGAGGGATTTTAGGAAAATCTTGCTGAAAGTGAATTTACACTTTAGGTAGTACACCTTTATCTTGTCCCTGATAGACAGAATCTATATTCCAATAATCAGGGCCCATAAAGACCTCCGGAGTTAAAGTATTCCACTTAGGGAGAATATGCTGACATGCCAGGGAAGTAGATCTTCCAGCAATGGATACTTACTTGCAAATAAGAAGGAACCTTCAAAGTGGGGATCATCAGATAAGAAGCTCAGGAAGGCAGTAATTCTAAAAGACAATAGCATGGTCACAACTGACACATTCAATACTGGCCAGTGTAGGGACAAGGTCACCCAGTTTGTTATAGAGGGAGTTCTCAAATCTTTCTGGAGGTGAAGATGAGATTCAGCTGAAGTTAGAGTAAATGCCAATCAACAGACCACAGGATTCAGCCTTTTAAATGTCTGTTGCATACAACCAGACACAAGGAATAGGCAAGGGGATTCAATCAGTAAAGGAATTCCACAATGATTGGCGTATGAGGAATAGCTTCCAGGACTTCTTGGTTTGAATGATGAGGTAGGTGTCTTGAGCAAATTTCAGACACTCTGGGGTTGATTTGCTAAAGGCAAATATACTGTGCACTGCAAATGCAGTTGCTCGATAGATTAGTAAATGAGGTGAAGCCTCACGGTGCAAAGAATACCCAATCACATGCAGGGCCAGTACTTCCACTAGGCGAACTAAGCAGCTGCCTAGGGCACACTGCCACCTAGGGGCGCAGCACAGGCCACCACATCATGAATGATCCTTCATCTAAGGGGAGGCGAAGGGCAGCACAGGGAAGAAAGGACAGAGGAAGGTGCTGGGTGTCTGGGGACAAGTGTAGCAGCTGAGCTGCTGCTCCTTCCAGTGTTCCTCTCAGACTCAGTCCCTTACTGCAAACAGGCTGGCAGCTGCTGATTACTGTGGAGTTCCAGTCCTTCTCTTCCCATTCATCAGCAGAGGCGGTGCTGCGTCTGCAGAGGAAGGTAATGTCTGACTCTGATGTCCTGTGTCTGTGTGACCCAGCCATCCATCACATGTGCAATGTGTCAGTGAGTGATGACATCATCACGATCCCACAGCCCGCTCTTCTAGTGCCTGCTGATCTGTGTTGGGTGTGTTGTGTCAGATCTGTCCCTTTGCGGAATCGCTGAGTTCAGGTGTTCTCTTTGTGTGTGTGTGTATGAGCTGCCTTCTGTCACAGCGTTTTATCTCCCCCCCATTGTCTGGGGAATTCCAGCCTGGGATCTGTCAAGAGTGATATGAATAATCAGAGGGATTTTTATAATTCCCCTATGTGGAGAGATCTATTCATCGCATGGTGGGGGATCCCAAGCAATGGCTCCTTTGAAGTACAGACCTAATAATTTTTTTAGGTAAAGGAATGGGAAAGGGAAAAAGGCCAGAGGATGTAGAGGTGGAAGGAGAAAACACCCCAAAGAGAAAATGGTAACATGTGAGGGTCTCTTTGGTTTAAGTGGTGTAGCTCTCACTGCTCAAGAAAAAGGATGTATTAAATAGAGGTTTCAAGTTTGCACCTGCTAGACCTCTCATCAAATTTAAGACCTTTATAGATGTTCAGAAATGTATAAGAAAACTGAGTGTTAAACAATATTTCCTCTCTAATCCTATCATTAGGAATGGAGGCGCTGAACGGAGGGATGAAGTGGTACACACTGGTTTCGGGAACGCATCTTTGTTTAACCCCTTCAGTCAAAATAACTCTAACCAACTGTTTTTAAAAACATGGTATTTAGATTGGGCTAACTTCAGGAATAGAGCTCATAAATCTTTGCAGGATGGTGTTAAATCTTTATGTGAACATAGGAATTTGGTCATTTGACCTGCAGATAAGAGGGGAGGAATAGTTCTGCTTAAGAAGGACTATTTGGAGGAGATGAATCATCTTCTGACAATAACAGGTATGAGGTATTAAAGAAGGACCCTACTCATACATATAACAAACTATTGCACAAAATCATAGGGTGGATATAAGAATGGCATCATTGACAGAAAAGAAAAACAGTATTTAATAACATTAGCTCCCAGGATTTCTATTATATACTACCTTCCCAAAGTCCATAAAAATCCTTGTAAGCCCCTCGGAAGACCTATTGTAAGTGGAACAGATTCTGTGACCTCCCGCATAGGCAAATACATTGACTATTTCTTACAGCCTTTGGACTGCTTTTTTGAAAGATACCAAATTATCAATGATTTAATGCAGGTTAACATTGAGGGTGCAAATCTTTTGGTCATAGCAGATGTCTTCTCTCACACTATTACATCTTACACTCTTATTCCTCATGAGAAGGGGTAAGAAGCTGCAGAGTATTTTGTGAATAGTACTGGTGGAATTTCTTCCAAACAAAAAAAGTTTATTTTGGACCTGTTAAAATTTGGTATGGAGCACAATTACTTTTATTCTGGTGGTAACTTCTTTCAACAATGCACTGGCATGGCCATGGTAGCTAAATTTGCTCCCAGCCTGGCCAATCTATTCATGGCAATGTGGGAGGTGGATGCTATTTATACCAATTAGAATAGTAATTTAATGTTTTGACATTGCTATATTGATGACGCTTTCTTTTTATGGCAGGGTAATGAAAGCTCCTTGCATTCTTTCATGTCCCAGTTGAATACTAACCTGCTGGGCATACTTTTTTCATGAGTGGAGTGATCAGGCTATCAATTTTTTGGATCTTACTATCATGAATAAAACCTATTGCTAACTAAAACATATTTCAAGGCCACAGATTGTAATGGTTTTATCCCAGGAAGAAGTTGTCACCATCCTGCATGGTTAAGGACTATGCCCAAGGGGCAGTTTCAGCGTATTCGTCAAAACTGCTCTAAGAAAGAATAATTCTTTGTACAGGCAGGGATTCCAAAAAGTAAGTTCTTAGAAAAGGGATATTCCCAGAGCAATCTTGATCACGATCTGGAGATAGTTTCAAAACTGAATAGGGATCCACTTTTGTCCAAAAAGAGAAGGGTCTAGCAAATAATAAACATGAATGGTCCTTCCTTACAGCTTTCCCATCTCAGTACGGTTGGATCAATAATATTCTGAGGAGACATTGGAATATTCTTAGGAAAGACAATATCCTGAGTCCAGTCTTTCCAGCGTGACCACAGATCATATTCATAAAAACACGTACCCTCCGAGACATTTTAGCACCTTAGGGGATAAGCCTGTTCAGAATAAAATGTTTGAGAACCTTAAGGGTTTTTACCCATGTAAAATGTGTAAGGTGTGCAAAAGTGCGCAGTCTGTTCAATCATCCTATTTTACATCTAATGTCACTCTAAAAGATTACAAGATTTGTGATTTTATTTTGTACTAAGGGGGTTGTTTACCTTTTGAGTTGTACGTGTGGCCTCCAATACGTGGGTAGGACCACTAGATCTTTGAATGTTCGTATAGGGGAATACGTAGCCAATATTAAAAAGGGTTTTCCATCTCATATTCTGACTAAACATTTTGCTTTGTTTCACAATAGAGACCCCTCTTTGCTGCAGGTTATAGGTATAGAGAGATACGTCCCACACTGGAGGGGGAGTAATATGAAGAGGCAGATCTCACGTCGTGAAACACAATGATTTTTTTACCTTAAAACTCATCAACCATGGGGCATCAATGTTGAATTGGAAATTATTTTAATAATGATTGAAATATTAGAAATACATGATGGAGAAGGAACCTTTTATAGGTTGTTTCAATTAGATATTTGGGATATATTTTCTATTTTTCCTTTCACTGTACTAATTATTTGTTGTATTTTTGTGAATTCATTTTCCAAAGTTAGTTTATGTCAGTATGTTATTCATTTGTTTTAAAAAAATTTATTTTTATTTAATATTGTATTTTGTTTATTGATATTTTTGGGGATTTATATATCCAAAAATGAATTTTTGTGTTTTTTTTATTATATTTATATGTAGCCACAAGATGCTGCTATTTTTGTTTATCTCAGGTTCAGCTGATCAGGTATTTGTTTACAAAATGTATTTTTTGAAATTTTAGCTTTTTTCTCTGCAGAATCCATCTCTCTCCTCTGATTGACATTCATTTATGGTACCTCTCGTGGCTGCATATATTGATAAGAGTTCTTCCGGGTCTTTTTCCCTTTAAATGGACGGCTTCTGACATTGCACAAGTGATCTCCAACCCTAGAGGATGCCATTTTTAGGGAAACACGTCAGAAGAGTTCTTGTGAGACATCATCACGCACCGGCGTGCGTACTGAGAGCGCAGGCGGGTGAATACATGGAGTTGCCTGCTGCTTATTTTACTCACCTGTTTGTAAGTGCAATACTTTAATAAAATAGTTGGTTTTAATATACTGCACCAAGAGGTTTCTCTTGTTCAATCCTTCCATGTCATTACAATGAGCGGCATTTGATACCATATTAAATTTGCGGTAAGCCCGCTGGATGCAGCCAGTTTGTTCTGGAAGTGGTTTGACTGCAAGAGTGCCAGGCTGGGGTCATGATGGGGGTACAGTCGCAAACAGGGCATTATCCTGTGTGAGTGCAAAACAGCAGTTGAACACAGCCCCGATCATATCCTCTCTGCTTTTGCACAGGTAAATGCTGCTGTGTGATCTCCACCTTAAACTGTCTCACTGCAACACACTGACTTTCTGCAAAACTCAGGATAATTAGTCTATATCTTCTTGTCTGTGGTGATTGATTCTCACCTCCATTTGCCTTTCTGTGATCAGAGAATCAATCATCTTTTATGACCCTGGCCGATGTATGCAACTGATCTGGTTTGGACTAACCTCCCCCCAAATTCATGTGATCCTTATCAGTTCCTAACAAGGGCAGACTGACCATTTGGAAACTCGGGCACTGCCCGAGATCAGTAGGGGGCCCCATGAGAGGCCCCTGGTACCTTTTTCATAGGCTTTTTTGAGTTTGGCCAAGGACACAGGGGCCCCATGATCCCCTATTCCCACTCCATCTACCTTTTAATATGCCCCCTCTATTCCTCCTTTTCATATTACTATCCTCTGTTCTCAAAATCTCATTTCTTTAGCCTCTGCTAAACCCCAAAGCTTATACATATCACCTTCACTGCTACCATCTCCCTACTACTGCTCTCATCACCTTCTATTACTTTACTCATCTGCTGACCCAAACACAAGGACAGGAAGGCATGTGCACTCATATACATCCCACTCCCATATTACTTTCCTCACCCTCATTCTACTAACCTCTGGGAATTACACCCCAAACCCTGGTCCTCCACTATCTCACCCCCACACCAGGCCCCCTCCTTCCTCCAGGAATAGCAGCAATACACTCAATTTAATCTCAATTCCCATGTTCCTAAAAACCACCCTCCCTTTTTCACCTTCACTCTGGAATGCCCGCTCTGTCTGTAATAAGCTCCCCTCTATCTAAGCATCAGATTCTGCTTCTCCCATAGCACTTGCCTATGGAGGCTTCTCTGGACGCACTCGCCCAGAACTAGTGGTCAGAAAGGAGGTGGAGTTGGTTTGCTTCCATCCCCACTGAGTGCCTTTCAAGTCCTCCATAATCCTCCCTCTTAATCCTACTCTTCCTCCGAGACTCACTGAATTCAGCTGTTTTCTCCCATTTCTCTGAGGATTGCAGTGATCTACCAGCATCCTGGACTGGTGTCACTTTCAGGATGACGCCTCTGAAATACCCACTATCATTCTTGGAGAATTTAACATCCCCATTAATGTGAACAACCTAACTCTTCAACCTAACCTCATCTTTTGCCTTAACACAATGGACACAGTCCTCCACTCACTCTGATGGGAATACATTAGACCTTGCTTTCGCCCATCTTTACACTCCCTACAACCTCACAAACACCCCTTTCCTCTCTCTGATCACAATCTCATCACCTTCACAGTGTCTTCATCTTCAAACACCTATCCCTCCAAGCAGCAAACAATTAACCGCAGAAACCTTCACAACTTAAACACTTCTCTTTTCTACTCTGCAACTGACCGCCTCTGATAGAATCTCTCCCCTGTCCTACCCTGACCTGGCCACTGCTGTCTACAACAGTTTGCTTTCATCCACACTAGACTCACTTGCTCCTCTAACTACACAAAGCATCAGACTCCGACCATTACAACCATGGCAGACTGACGACACCAGAAGTCTTAAGAGACAGTCATGCACTGGAGAGATTGTGGCGTAAAACCAAATCTCAGCAAGGCTTCACCCTATATAATGGGGGTAAGGGGGAGGTGGAGAGACAATAACTCTCTTTATCCTTGTATAAGGGTTTTACTGGTACCACACCCCTAATGAAATGATTGAAAAGAGAACCCTAACCACAAAAGCTAATGGGGCTTTGAAAGTACCATACCGTACCAATACAAATAAAGTGAAAACAATAGATAAAATTGAACACCTTTTATTAGGTTAAAAAACCACCCATCGGTGGAAAACATTAGTCAGACATAGACACAAAAAGGCATATACTTAAAATCAACAAAGGGAGGCTACAGTAGGCAACGGCCGATGTCTTAGCCGTAATAAACATCACGGGCATCGACCATGGCGAACTGCAGCCACTCTCTTAGAGCAAAGTAAGCTCAACTGTACAGATAGTATAGGAAATGGTTATTAGTGGAACTATATACAGTCATGGCCGAAATTGTTGGCACCCTTGATATTTTTCCTGAAAATCAAGTATTTCACACAAAAAAGGTATTGCATTAACACATGTTTTGCTATACACATGTTTATTCCCTTTGTATGTATTGGAACAAATATAAAACAGAGGCAGAAAAGCAAATATGACATAATGTCACACAAAACCCCAAAAATGGGCTGGACAAAAGTATTGGCACCCTTAACTTAATATTTGGTTGCACACCCTTTGGAAAACATAACTGAAATCAGTCGCTTCCTATAACCATCAATAAGCTTCTGACACCTCTCACCCGGAATTTTGGACCACTCTTCCTTTGCAAACAGCTCCAGGTCTCTCTTATTGGAAGGACACCTTTTCCCAACAGCAATTTTAAGATCTCTCCACAGGTGTTCAATGGGATTTAGATCTGGGCTCATTGCTGGCCACTTCAGAACTCTCCAGCGCTTCTTTGCCATCCATTTCTGAGTGCTTTTTGACGTATGTTTGGGGTCATTGTCCTGCTGGAAGACCCAGGATCTTGGACGCAAACCCAGCTTTCTGACACTGGGCCCTACAGTGCGACCCAAAATCCTTTGGTAATCCTCAGATTTCATGATGCCTTGCACACAGTCAAGGCACCCAGTGCCAGAGGCAGCAAAACAACCCCAAAACATCATTGAACCTCCACCATATTTTACCGTAGGTACTGTGTTTTGTTCTTTGTAGGCCTCATTCCGTTTTCGGTAAACAGTAGAATGATGTGCTTTACCGAAAAGCTCTATCTTGGTCTCATCTGTCCACAAGACGTTTTCCCAGAAGGCTTTTGGCTTACTCAAGTACATTTTGGCAAACTGTAGTCTTGCTTTTTTATGTCTCTGTGTCAGCAGTGGGGTCCTCCTGGGTCTCCTGCCATAGCGTTTCATTTCATTTAAATGTCGACGGATAGTTCGCGCTGACACTGATGCTCCCTGAGCCTGCAGGACAGCTTGAATGTCTTTGGAACATGTTTGGGGCTGCTTATCCACCATCCGGACTATTCTGCGTTGCAATCTTTCATCAATTTTCCTCATCCGTCCACGACCAGGGAGATTAGCTACAGTGCCATGGGTTGCAAACTTCTTGATAATTTTGCGCACTGTGGACAAAGGCAAATCTAGTTCTCTGGAGATGGACTTGTAACCTTGAGATTGTTGATATTTTGCCACAATTTTGGTTCTCAGGTCCTCAGACAGTTCTCGTCTCCTCTTTCTGTTGTCCATGCTTAGTGTGGCACAGACAGACACACAATGCAAAGGTTAAGTGAACGTCTCTCCTTTTTATCTGCTTTCAGGTGTGATTTCTATATTGCCCACACCTGTTACTTGCCCCAGGTGAGTTTACAGGAGCATCACATGCTTGTAACATTCTTATTTATCCGCAGTTGTGAAAGGGTGCCAATACTTTTGTCCAGCCCATTTTTGGAGGTTTGTGTGACATTATGTCGAATTTGCTTTCTTTCCTCCCTTTTTTTGTTTTGTCCCAATACACACAAAGGGAATAAACATGTGTATAGCAAAACATGTGTTAATGCAATACGTTTCGTGAGAAATACATGATTTCCTGGAGAAATATCAAGGGTGCCAACAATTTCGGCCATGACTGTATGTGTGTGTATGTATGTGTGTGTGTATATATATATATATATATATATATATATATATAAATATAAAAACAAAGAACACCCAACCATAGGACATAAAAGGTTTTAATGAACAACTGGTGATACAGTATCCACTTGAAACCATGAAAAATGCTTTGCATTATAGGGGGAAACACGGGGAAATGGGTTTGAGGTTCATTTCTCCCCCTTCTTTGACAAGATATTTGTCTCCCCATTTCTGTGAAGCAATCTATGTTTGGCTATATATGATGACTTATACCACCTGGCCACTGCATTCTTGTTTTGAATGAATGTTGACTTGGTCTCCACAAGTCTTCAAATATGTTTGAACCCTTTTTTGATCGATAACTTTTTCTTATGGTTGGAGGCTTCTTCCTGTTCACCCAGATACCAATGATCTATACTTAGCAGGAGCCATCTCAGACTGTGCTGATATCATCGACTGACACTTATGTTTTGCCTTTTCCCTGAAGAAGTGGGTTTCGTCCCACGAAAAGCGTAGGAACCTATAATGCAAAGCATTTTTCATGGGTTCAAGTGGATACTGTATCACCAGTTGTTCATTATCACCTATTATGTCCTATGGTTGCGTGTTCTTTGTTTATATATGTGTATATTTCCACTAATAACCATTTATCATACTATCTGTACAGTTGAGCTTACTTTGCTCTAAGACAGTGGCTGCAGTTCGCCATGGCCGATGCCCGTGATGTTTATTACGTCTAAAACATCAGCCACTGCCTACTGTAGCCACCCTTTGTTGATTTTAAATTATATGCCTTTTTGTGTCTATGTCTAACTAATTTGTTTCCACCAATGGGTGGTTTTTTTAACCTAATAAAAGGTGTTCAATTTTATCTATTGTTTTCATCTTTTCACTTTATTTGTATTGGTACGGTATGGTACTTTCAAAGCCCCATTAGCTTTTGTGGTTAGGGTTCTCTTTTCAATTATTTCACCCTATATAAATCTGCTTTCTTAACAAATTCCTCCCTCCATGCTGCCAACCAAGCCTACTTTATCACTCTTATTAATACCTTGTCATCCAGTCCGCATAATCTCTTCTCTACTTGTAACTCTCTACTTTCTCCACCTCCACCCGGTAAATCACTGCTTACAAGATTGCATCAATCTTGTTTTTGAAATGATTTGCAATTTGGAGGAGCATCTCCACTACACAGACATCTATCCTACTTAGCATACCTTCTACTAAACCTCCCTCAACACTTTCCTCTTTTGACCTTGCTACTACTGAAGAGGTCACTAAATTTTACTCAGAAGCCCGTTTCACCACGTGCCCCCTGGATCCTGTCCCCTCTCAACTACTACGGTCACCCTCTTCTTCTGTCCTATGCTCCCTCACTCACATATTCAATCTCTCCCTCTCTAATGGCGCCTTCCCCACCCCCTCTAAAGCATGCACAGATCACTCCCATACTTAAAAATCCCTCCCTAGACCCCACCAACCTGGACAACGTAAGACCCATCTACCTGCTCCCGTTTACCTCTAAACTCTTAGTCAACAATCGCCTGAGCTCCTACCTCACGTACAACCTTCTTGACCCTTTACAGTCTGGCTTTCACTCACTACACTCCACTGAAACTGCCCTACTAAAACTTACAAATGATTTACTAACTGCTAAAACTACTACTACTCCATACTCTTACTACCTGACCTCTCTGAGGCTTTTGACACTGTTGACCATCCCCTCCTCCTCAAAAAACTCCACTCTCTTGGCCTCCGAGACTCTGCTCTCTCCTGGTTCTCCTCCTACCCATCACAGTGCTCCTTCAGTGTTACTTATAACTCAGTCTCCTCCTCTCCACTTCCTCTTTCTGTAGGGGTCCCTCAAGGTTCTGTCCTTGTACCCCTTCTCTTCTCCATCTACACCTCCTCCCTTGGTCACTTGATAAACTCCCATGGCTTTAAGTACCATCTCTATGCTGATGACACACTAATCCATCTTTCTACTCCTCACCTCACCCCTTCAGTCTCCTCTCGCATTACTAACCTACTAAGTGGCATATCAGTATGGATGTCACTCCACTTCCTCAAACTAAATATTTCCAAAAGGGAGCTCATACTATTCCCTCCAGCCCGTGCCCCCTCCCCTGACATCTGCATCAAGATCAATAATACAACCATCACTCATGCCAGGGTACTAGGTGTATTCCTAGATTACCATCTGTCCTTTCAGCCCCAAATCCAGTCACTGTCCAAATCTTGTAGACTTCACCTCCACAACATCTCCAAGATACACCCATTCTTAACTTCTGAAACTACTAAGCAACTTATTCACTCCCTGGTTATCTCTCACCTTGACTATTGTAACTCCCTCCTCATTGGCCTACCTCATCACAGGATATCACCTCTTTAGTCTATCATGAATGCTGCTGCCAGACTCATCCATCTTACTAACCATTCCATATCTGCTATCCCTCTCTGCCAATCCTACCACTGGCTTCCCGTTGCCCAACTAATAAAATTCAAAACATTAATAACATATAAAGCCATTTATAACTCTGCCGCAAATTACATCACCAATCCTGTCTCCAAATATCACCCAAACTGTCCTCTCTAGTTCCTTTGTCTCCTCCTCCCATGCTTGTCTCCAGAACTTCTCAAGAGCCTCCCCCATCCTCTGGAACTCTCTACCCCAATCTATCCAACTATCACCTACTCTGCCCAATTTTAGACGATCTCTGACGACCTCTCTTCAGGGAAGCCTATCCTGCCTTCAGCTAATAATAGAATCTTCTGTTCATCCTATCAGTTTATCCCCCACAGTTATTACTTTTTGTAGCCCCAGCCCCTCCCCCTTAGATTGTAAGCTCCCAGGATCAGGCCCTCCAATCCCTCTTGTATTGAACTGTATTGTTGCTGTATTGTCTCCCTTTATATTGTAAAGTGCTGAGCAAACTATATAAATCCTGTATAATAATAATGATACATATACTCATTAGATCTCTCTACAGGCTTGCTTGTTTCTTTTGAAGAACACCTGAGCACCAAAGCACTTTACATGACGTTTTGCAGCACAGAGCACTTTCTTCACCATATAATTGGGATTTTTTATTTATTTTTGTATAGGTATACACACTGCTCAAAAAAAATTAAAGGAACACTTTTTAATCAGAGTATAGCATCAAGTCAATTAAATTCCGGGGATATTGATCTGGTCAATTAATTAGCAGAGGGGGTTGTTAATCAGTTACAGCTGCTTTGGTGTTAATGAAATTAACAACAGGTGCACTAGATGGGCAACGAGGCGACCCCCAAAACAAGAGTGGTTTTACAGGTGGAGGCCACTGACATTTTACCCTACTTATCTTTCCTGCCTGTTTTTCACTAGTTTTGCATTTGGCTAGGGACAGAGTCACTCCTGGTAGCATGAGGCGATGCCTGGACCCTACAGAGGATGCACAGATAGTCCAACTCCTACAGCAGGGCTTGAAAAAGCCGCTCGCCAAATGCGAGGAGAAATTCCTCTGTGGCAAGCGGCGAGCACAGATGAAAAAGCATGGAGCGACTGCACATACGCTCCAAGCCTCATTGTAAAGCAGAGTTCCGGTTTACAACTTCTGGTTTCCGCGGCATCGCCATTACAGTGACAGTGCAGATGAAGGGACACGTGCAGGAGAGGTCCGCTCTCCTACGCTGAGAGGAGATACCCTTTCCACTGCCACGGGGGACTCGAGGCCCGCTCTCTGCCACCTTGGGGGGACACAAGTAAGGTTTGGGTCTGGCTAGTAGGTCTGGACTCAAAATTTTAACCCCTGTCCTACAGGATGGCACATCAGTATGTGCCATTGCCAGAAGGTTTGCTGTGTCTCCCACCACAGTCTCAAGAGCATGGAGGAGATTCCAGGAGACAGGCAGTTACTCTAGAAGACCTGGACAGGACCGTAGAAGGTCCTTAACCCATTAGCAGGACCGGTATCTGCTCCTTTGTGCAAGAGCCCTACAAAATTACCTCCAGCAGGCCACTGGTTTGAATGTCTCTGACCAATCAGAAGCAGACTTCATGAGGGTGGCCTGATGTCCTCTAGTGGGCCCTGCGCTCACTGCCCGGCACCATAGAGCTCAATTGGCATTTGCCATTGAACACCAGAATTGGCAGGTTCACCACTGGCGCCCTGTGCTTTTCACAGATGAGAGCAGGTTCACCCTGAGCACGTGACAGACGTGAAAGGGGCTGGAGAAGCCGTGGAGAATGTTATGCTGCCTGTAACATCATTCAGTATGACCGTTTTGGTGGTGGGTCAGTGATGGTCTGGGGAGGCATATCCATGGAGGGACACACAGACCTCTACAGGCTGGATAATGACACCATGACTGCCATTAAATATCGGGATGAAATCCTTGGACCCGTTGTCAGACCCTACACTGGGGCAGTGGATCCTGGGTCCCTCCTGGTGTACGACAATGCCCAGCCTCGTGTGGCAAGAGTATGCAGGCAGTTCCTGGAGGATGAAGGAATTGATACCATTGAATGGCCCCCATGCTCACCTGACCTAAATCCAATAGAACACCTCTCGGAGATTATGTTTCAGTCCACCCGACGCCACCAGATTGCACCTCAGACTGTCCAGGAGCTCAGTGATGCCCTGGTCCATATGGGGAAGTAAATACCCCAGGACACCATCCATCGTCTCATTAGGAGCATGCCCCGACATTGTCAGGCATGTATACAAAAGCACATGGAGGCCATACAAACCACTGGAGAACTATTTTGAGTTGCTGCAAGGAAAATGCTTCAGCAAAAATGGACTAGCCTGCTGCATCATTTATTCACTTTGATTTTCAGGGTACTTTAAATTCAGTCCGCTGTAGGTTGATAATTTTCATTTCCATCAAACGATGGGGAATCCTTATGTTCCTAACACATTACCCAGTCCATATCACTATAGCTATCCAGCATGATATTTTTTTCCCCATTGAGATCTGATGTGTTTTGAAAGTGTTCCTTTAATTTTTTTTTTTTTTTTTGAGGCGTGTGTGAATTTTTTGTGCACTCATTGTTTTTTACACATTTTATTAATTGTTGACTTATTTATTGGAACACATGGCACTTGTATATTTGAAAAAGGAAGCAGTGGCCATGTTAAATAGGAATTCCCAACAAGAAAGGGAACAGAGGTCTACGGGGATTGAAGACTAAAGGGTCCTAGACTTAGTAACATTAGGAGAATCCAGAATAAAAAAAAATAAGACTTGTTTCAAGGAAGGTTTCCAGAGCATTCCACAATGGGAATGCCAAGAAAAGGAAATGGGGTGGACGTGCCAGAGTGCTTTTAGCAGAGTACTTAACTGAGGAGTCAAGTCCATAGTAGGAAAGGGAGAAACAGAAACCAATCCCTGTCACACTAGAGAAAAAGCAATCCTTTAAAAGAAGTATTGGTTTGAGAAAGGTTATGCACCTCAAGGGGTGCTACTAACAGTGATGGAACAGAGGTTCCCTGCATAGAGGGGTGAAAGACTAAGTGAGATACCATTCCTAAAGGTATAGTCCTAGCAGAGTAGGAATAAGCAATCTCTGTGCAGAGAATACAAACAACCCTGGGAAAAAGCACAATAGGGTGGAATAATACTAGAAGAGACAGCTAAGGAAGGTGCCTGACTGACAAGTCTAGAGTGGTAGCTACAAAGGTAAACCTGAGCATCCAAACTGCGAGGTGATAAAGATTCCAAGGACTCAGTAGGATTATCAAGTACGTTCCCACTTGCAAAGGTGGTGGCGCACATACATGCAGAAGGGTGAGATGAGACAGAGGGCCTCTCACCTCAAGATCTGAGGTGGACTTTGATCTCCTTTGAGTAGATGAGGGATGGGGTTCCTCCTCCCCATTAACAGAGGTGACAAAGTCACGGTAGATGGAGTGGACTAAAACTGGAGAATCCAGTGTCTCAGAAGCAGGAACAGCAACAGGAATGTACTCCATCAAGGCTACATGGTGAGGGAAAAAAAAAAAAAAAAAAAAAAAAAAAAAAGCACAAAGTGCATGTGCAACACTTCATGTAGCAGGTGCCACCAGCACTCACTTCCATCTGCCTAAAGTTACCACGGTAAGATGGCAGTGGCAGGAATTTTAAAAAGGTACTCAACGTTACCAACTGTGAGGTAGCTCTCTGTGCTTTAGCCTGACTGGTCTTATTCACTACAGAAGTCCTCAAAGACTTGGTCACACCAGAGACTGTGCCACAGTTCTGAACCTGGGGAACACTCTGTGACTAACATAGTACACAATGGCCTGAGAGGTGCCACAATGCAGAGCCCAGTGCCCAAAGGTCACATTCCACGGTAGCCCTGCAAATTCACATTCCAGCAGGGTCCAGCTTCCAAATGCCATTCTATTTCAGGACCAATAGCCTTACGCACAAAGCAAGTTCTTAAATACCCGGTTACAGAGCTCTGATTCTGGAGAGTGCTCTTGGCTCACACAGTACCTTGGGCTCTGGAAAAGCACCACAATGCAGAGTCCAGTGCCCCAAGGTCACATTTCAGGCTAGCCCTGCAATCTTCTGTCCTGCAGGTTCCAGCCTCCAAAGCTGTTGCTAAGCACATGCCTATCCAGCTAGTGGCTATGTAGAGACTAGCTCAAGCAGCATTTTGAAGTTTTCAATGAAGTTACCAAAGAAAAAAAAATAACTAGGGTGTACCAATACTCTTGATTGAAGAAACCATTCAGAATAAAATAGGATAGCAAAATTACATTTAGGGACCAACCACTTACTAGCAAAAATGAGAGGATGGTTGTAGGCAGGCTTTTTAGGGGAGGGCTTTATTTCAGTCTGGGGGTATAAATAGGAACCTACACTCTCAGTCCAGTCAGCTCTGAGGAAGAAGGCATGACCTTCGAAACGCGTCAGCTGTACTGAGTGGCTACCCCCATGATGGGATTTGCGCTGGCCTCTTACCTTTGAAGTCCCTGGGAGGACTTACATGCCTGTTTTTATTCGCTGTTTGTGAGTACCATTCTTTTACTAAATAAATTTTGGTTACTGAGGTAATGCGCAAGGTTGGTGCGCTTCTTCTTGTTTTACTTCACAGTTCTGTTCGGGTTTCCCCAGCCTTGGTTTGGAGCTGCACAACCTTGTATGCCCGGTGGTTGCTTTGTTGGGATTTGATCTACTCACCACCGGCCTGGGTCCCGGAGCGCAGGAGAAATTGCATTTAGTCCATTGTAGGCAGGCTTATACAGGGGCCAGCAAAACAGAATTCCAAGTTTAATTTCACTTTACAAACTATTTTCATTACAGAACGCAGATGCTATGTGTTGTAATGAACTCCAGCAACATTAGCTACATACAGTAAGGTGGTACTGTGATCCAGTACAGGAAACTTCCCGTGCATTACACCTCAGCCAATCACTGGAGCAGTCATTTGGAATTGTGATTGAAATAGTGTAAATTTATGCACTAATAGGATTAAATGCACTATACATGTGATATTAGCACATAGGTTGTGATGTACACTTAAGATGTGGGATTTGCACAAATGGCATGCACTATATAGGTTTTTAGCACATTTTACAGCACGAGTATTACATGGCCCTGATTGTTTAAGTTTCAATCACCAAAAGACTTGTATTCATGACAAGGCTTCTACTAAATGGCAAAGAAGCACTCAGTCCGACTAATTCCAGCAGCAGATGGGAAGTCGCCTGTACTGCTGCTGGGACACAGAACCGCTTACTGTATAACCTAATGCTGGTAGTTTGTTACAGCACACCCAATAGTTACATCATTCTGCAATGAAAACAGCTCACTTGGGCCAGTTGGCCCAAATGAATTGAAGTGAAATTGAACCTCTAAATTAATGTTTGTTGTTTGCAAGTGCCACAACCTCCTGTCCATCAATATAGGATAATATCTACTTAATATCGGTTATATTTCCCCACTAACATAGAATACCTTAAAAAAAAAAAAGTTGCAGCTTACCTTTTTAGATGCTGTTCTTAAACTTCCAGCAAGAAAAGAATCTACTTCTTTCTTTTTGTTATGAGGGGGACTGGGAAGCGGTGTTTACCATAATGTACCCTGCCTGGAGGCAGGTATCTCATCAGTTGTACAAAATTTGAACACTGTCTATTGTAACAAAAGGGTAAAGTGGTTGTAAACCCTTACATACACCTAGTGAAGTGACTGGCCTCAGGTGATAAACAGATCACCCGCATAAGTTGTATATATTTATCTGCAGTCTTCTGTACATGGTTTAAAGACACATGGTTCAAGACACATCATGCTAACTTAAAAAATTGGAGTCAGCCATGATATCTTCTCCTCAAAAAAAAAACCTTTTTTTTTTTTTTTTTTTTTTTTTAGGCATGCTGTGTGAATGGGAACACACACAAGTATTTTTGCTTCTTAAATTTGACGACATACCGTATTTTTCACTCCATAAGACGCACCTAGGTTTTAGAGGCGAAAAACAAGAAAAAAATATTCTGAACCAATGGACTGCGGACACAGTGCAGGAGATGACCAGAGACTGCGGACACAGTGCAGGAGATGACCAGAGACTGCGGACACAGTGCAGGAGATGACCAGAGACTGCGGACACAGTGCAGGAGATGACCAGAGACTGCGGACACAGTGCAGGAGATGACCAGAGACTGCGGACACAGTGCAGGAGATGACCAGAGACTGCGGACACAGTGCAGGAGATGACCAGAGACTGCGGACACAGTGCAGGAGATGACCAGAGACTGCGGACACAGTGCAGGAGATGACCAGAGACTGCAGGGAATAACCAGAGACTGCTGACCTTTAGGGAGGGAGGGGGAGCGGGTACCTGAATTTGACAGGTACCCGCTTCCCCTTCTGTGGAGTTGTCCTTCCCGGGCCGGCTTCTGTGACAGCCGGGTGCCCACTGCGCATGTGCTGTGCTTTGTGAATGGCCCGGCGCCTTCTGGGACCTGTCATGTGTCCCAGAAGACAGCGGATCATTCACAAAGCGCAGCACATGCGCAGTGGACACCCGGCTGTCACAGAAGCCAACGGAGGAAGACTGTGCAGCGCTGGAGTGAGGAACAGGTAAGGCCCTGCAGGAGAGAACAGCTGAGCGGCCGGCCCGGTATTCTGACATGGTGGTGGCAGAAATACCGGACCGGCCCCTTTATATTCGCTCCATAAGACGCACTGACATTTTCCCCCCTTTTTTGGGGGGAAAAAAAGAGCGTCTTATGAAGCGAAAAATACGGTAAGTGGAAATCTACTTTAAGAATTCCTGTGTCCCTAAATGAATGATAAAGAAATCTGCCTGACAGTTCTCCACTTTTGATACATGCACTACAAAGATTGCTCGAGTTTCTGTTACAAATACCCACCCACATAGCCTTGGTACAAAACAATCTCAAACCGTTATGATCTGTGACAAAAGACTGCTGCAGCTCGAGCCCAATAGTTCCACAAGAAAACCCAGTTATATTGGCCTGGCCAAAAGCCAAATACTGTGCTAACTGGAACATAGGTGAGTATTCACTGCTAACTGCAGGACTGTCACAGAGAGCACATGCTATACCTAATAAACTGGGAAAACCCCGTACTCAAGTGGAGAGACTTCAAGGATTTAAAAATATCTGGCCAGAATCGAACAGTAGCTGTTGATAGTAGAAAACTTTCCAATTCAAGTGAAAAATATAGCAGAAAGGAAAGACATCCCTTCTCCTACAGACACTAGACAGAGCTGAGCAGGTGTGAGGTGGAAGGGGTCATAGTCTCAAGGTGGTGGGCCTTCAGATTTCTATGTGCCTAGAGAGTCCATTTCTTCTGCAGGTGACAGTATAACCCTAAGTGGCTCAGTTATCAAACAGTGTTCAATGGACAGTAGAGAAATAGTTAGATTTTTCTCAACAGAGCTGAAGACTTCCATCTTCCTAGTACAATCAGAGGGAAAAAAATGCTGGTCTGGAGTTTGTTAGTGTTTAACCATTTCAATACCGGGCAATTTTACACCTTCCTGCCCAGGCCATTTTTCACGTTTCAGCACTCTCACACTTTGAATGACAATTGCGCGGTCATACAACATTGTACCCAAACTAAAATTTTATCATTTTCTTCACACAACTAGAGCTTTCTTTTGGTGGTATTTAATCACCGCTGGGGTTTTTATTTTTTGCTAAATTAACAAAAAAAGACCAAAAATTTAGAAAAAAACCCACGTTTTTCTTTGTTTCTGTTATAAAAGTTTACAAATAAATAATTGTTCTTCATAAATTTAGGCCGAGATGTATTCTGCTACATGTCTTGGGTGAAAATAACCCAAATTAGGATGTATTATTTAGTTTGTAGGAAAGTTATAGAGTTCACAAACTATGGTATAGATCTGAATATTGATCAATCCTGAAGTACTGACAGCCAATCTAATTTCTTGAGGTCCAGGAATGTCAGAATAGTACAGATATCCCCAAATGACCCCTTTTTGCAGAGTTGACAGTCCGACGTACTTCATAAGAGGCATGGCGAGTTTTTTGAAGTTGTATTTTTTTTTGTCATAATTTTTCGGAAAATGAAAACATTTAAAAAATTATTTTCACAATTTTTTTTTTTACATACTGTCACCAGTGCAGTACAGCGTCATCGTATAACTGGCATGGCGGTGAACAGGGACACTGACTGGTGACAGTATGAAAAAAAAATATATATTTTTTTTCTTTATTTTTTTTATTGTTTTTAATTTTTTATTACTTTTTTTAAATTTTTTTAAAGATTTGTTTTCATATTTTACTATGACCAAAGTAGTACAATGTTACCATAGTAACATTATACTACTTTGGGGAAGTGATCAGTATTTTGTTTTTTTTTTTTTTTACACAATTTGCTTATAGCAAATAATTATTTTGCTATAAGCAAGCATTTACCTGAATGACATCTATTCATTCAGGGTTTTTTTTTTTGTGCTTAGCTGTGATTTGGCCACAGCTAATCACATGACATGTGCATGTGACCTGCTGTGACCATTCACAGCTAGACACTAGTATACAATGGATGGCATGAATGAAGCCATCCATTATATACAACTGTCATGTGACCTGCTGTGATTGGTCACAGCAGGTCACATGGTACCGGCAACGGGGGCCAGTACTCAGATCTGTCATTGGCCGTGTCCGAGGTACACGGCCGGTGACAGATTGCGCCGCTGCCCGGCTCTGCAACCGCGGATGTGTGGGAGGACGCCAAATGGCGTACACCCCGGAGAGCTACAGCATTTTTGCGGCCGCCAAACGGCTATAGGCCGGGCGGCTAATGGTTAAAGTGAACTTCACTCCTTATGCTTCTAGCATTATTAAATAGATAGGAAAGTATATTATATTAACTTGTTTTAATTTTTTTCATTTTTTACCAGTTACCTCCTGGTTTCCATGACTAGGCAAATTATGTCATACATTCCAGGAGCCATTAGGAGGGGTTTTCCCAGCTAAGCACACCCTCCTCTGTCTGCATGCCTGAGATAAGGGCAGGTGGATTCCAGGAAGTAAATGCTACATGAATCATCTGCCCTTATTTAAGATGGCCATAGCCAGAAATGCTAGGGGATGTATTTCAAAGTGATTTCTCAGGAAAATAAAGCATGGAGATATGGAAGGATGGGGGAGTTTGCTTTCAATATTAAAAATGAATCAAATCGCATTTTTGATTTGTAGCACTTATATGCAGTATAGGTCTGCTTTAACCCTCCTGTAGGAAGGTGTGTAACTCGAAGTTGAATGACATCCTATATTCCTCAATTGAAGAGTAAGAAAGTATGCCCAATAATTAAGAATTGACTATCATGGTGTGTTAAATCACATTGTATATGTGCATTAGGGTAAAATTAAAATAGACAAAAAAAAAAAGAATACTGTAAAATCCTTTTTTGTGGAGTTCATTGAGGAACATGGGAAATCTGATACTGTCAGGTTATACTGCTGCCCAGATAGTAGATATGACACTGGCAAACACACACTGTAACCCAGCCCACTGCTTGAAAGTCACATCGTAGACTAGCCATGAATATCCAGCCCAGCATGGTCCGCACATAGCTATCCAAGAACAGCTTCCCCTAGGCTTGACTTTGAAGTGCTATGTAGAGGCCAGTGTGATGTCCTGAGGAACCATAATTGAAGCTGACAGATAAAGAATCTGAAGAGTCACACTGAAGGAAATAAAAAGGCTGGCAAAGATTGGTTAGACCTTATGCAGTACAGTGCATTATGCGAATGAGTTACACATCACACTGTTGTGTGAACTAATCATGGGGGTGTTATCTCGAGCCCTTTCACAACAAACCTTATGAATCAAAGTGTCAATGCTAAGAATAGTCTTCATAACCCACTCACTGCCATCAAAGTCAAATCTGTCCTAGAAGATGGTAACAGGCGTCTGAAAGTTTTCATAGGATTGGTGGCTATGATGAATATAGAGCGCCTTTATATAAAAAAAGAAAAAGCCTTGTAACAAAGTTTGCTTGGTCATTTTAGCAACATAAATAGGAGAGACAAGTTAAAAACAGCCTAAGAAATGTATTTCATTTCAGAAAATATACAAGAGTTCTCAGAAGTGGTTTTAAGCTCAGCATCTGTACATAATTCACTGAATTAGTCCTGTACACGATTCACAAAAGAAGCATTGACATCACACAGCAGACATGAACAAGGACAGGGCATGAAGCAGGAATACCATCAGTCATTTGCTTCAAAGTTGTAAAGCTGACCATAGAAGGGCAAAAGTCCCACTGACAGTAAAGGACAGCCAGACATCTCCGTGTCCTCAAACTCATCGCCAAAGCCCCGGGATCAGCTAAGATATTTTACCAACTTACCCAGGTTTTTAACTGTACAGATAATGGCAAAATTCTGGTGTCTAAAATGGAGTTTCACTTGTATCACTATAAATTAGTACAACTGAGGCACAAGACATTGTGAGGCTCATACCTGGCAGGAAATTGGTTAATCTTATCTAAGAACAGAATCGAGTGATCTGTAATAATTAGAAACCAGCTTCATATTTACAGTGACAAGGCATTATGGAGAAGATACCAAGCAATTCCAAAAGCGACAGGCACCCAAATCTTTTGGTGCACAGCAGAGTTCCATCTTTATCCTTCTGTAAGATATGATCATTCTAGCTATCCACTTCAGGCTCTAGAGGGAGATTGTTCATGTAAACAGCAGGTGTATTTCTTTGGATTCTGGCTCCATTTTGGTGAGGGAAGGGTGCCCATAGTTCACTCATTATCTCCAGCTCTGGGAATGAAGAGGTGTCCATTATGCCACGGACATTGGAAGCAGGGCAAGTTGATAGATAAGGAGACCAAGATAAGGAAGTATTTGGCATCCCATACACATCTCCTTAGAAGAGCAATCAAACATTACTGCAAAAATGTATTTCCCTTGATGGAAAAGAAAAAAAAAAAAAAAAAAAAACAGTCTGCCAGGCCCATGTTGCCTTTTCCTCGAACTCCTGCACAAAATTGTCACTGAATCTTTGTGCAGAAATGCATGCAATGGTTATGTCTATAAACCTAGGTACATATAATACAATCCTCAGTCAGTTGTTTGTCTTTTAGACATATTGACCCTTGTGTTAAAATCAACTTTTTATACAGCAATTAGAAACTTTAGATACAGGATATTTACACAAAAGGAATGGGTTCATAGCACACTGCTGCTTCAAGTTCATTTCCCATCTGAAGAGGACTTGATATCTTTAATGTTGTAATCGTTTGCCACTGACACCGCGTTTTGGAGAGCACGGATAGCTGCAAGCAGCTTTACTATCTGCCGGATCTGGTCCCTGGGATACAAAAAAGAGTATATGTGAGGAAGAAGAGAAAAAATGGTAAGATTATCACTTCAATGTTTTATATATAACCGCTCAGTAGTTAGCTAAGTAAACTGTTCATTAAACAAACAGCCAAAAAGTGACTCAAGTGACAGCAACTTATACAATGGGTAAAATAAGTATTGAACACATCACCATTTTTCTCAGTAAATATATTTCTAAAGGTGCTATTGTCATGAAATTTTCATGTCTGTAACAACCTATACATACAAAGAAACCAAAACAAATAAGTTCAGAAATTATGTTGTGTAACAAAATTGAAAGGTCCCTGTCAGCAAGTACAGTGGGACCCTTGCATCCTGTGTGAATACAGTAGCCTCTCTGCAGAGATTCAACATAACAGAGTTTTAGGTTTGATCCAGTAGGGGTTATCAGCAAAGCTCATGCTACCTGCTGACTGAAGAGCACTAGCTCAGAGGGTGTGTGTTGGACCTCTGCAGAAAGACCACTGCTCACAGAGAGCAAGAGCCACATTCTACAGCATGCCGATAAGGGAACATTTTTTCACTCAGGCTATGGCTGCTTTAGAAAGAAAACTGTAAGGGCTCGCTTACATTTGTGACAGCCCTTGCCGCCTCTCAGAAAACCAATCTCTGGTGGAAATATACAAAACATAAGCCAAAAAAAGGTATGACTGAAATGCAACCTGTCCCTATCAATCATTGATAACATTATTATAGCTCTAGATATTTAAAGATATAGAGAATAAATAGACCGACACAATCTCACCTGGCATTTCGTTTCTCTACATCTGAGCAGCCAACATTCTGTCTGTAGATGACACCGGAGAGATGTGTAAGATAGCGGGCAAAGTTCTCCAGCTGTGGAATCGTTTTGCCACCTTTGAGGTTTGAAAACCACTGCTTAGGAAAACAAGCAATGACCTGTAAAAAAACAAAACAAAAAAAAACAAAAACATTTTAGTGGCACGTGCAGAATAACAGAAGCAGGGAAGAGATGAAGACAGTAGTAATATCAATATGGGGGAGTTTCCTGTATCATCTTTCCCGGAAATGTAGGACACATCCCAAGGGGTTTATAAAAGACCTGAATATGGGTTCCTCTGCTTATTATGTAATTTGACATCAGCTCACGGTAATACAAAGCAATATGACAATTTTCCTGCAATACTTTTATGTTAGTTAACAGAACACCCAAGGGGGTCCATTTATCAGCATCTGAAATCACAGTTCTTTGAGAACCTAGTAAGCATACATTGCCAATATACATATATTCTAAGTGGTTGTCATGCAAATTGAATTTCACACCCTCTTCTCAGTATTATGATATACAAATTCCTTCAAAGTATACTTTCAGCAAACAGCTACATACACAGTTGAAATACAAAATAAGTGAACTATTCATTCAGCTTCTTCTGTAATCCAGACAACAATTACTGAGAGCACAGGCAGTGCAGTTAAGCTGCTCAGGCTGGTCAAGGATCTAACCAATGCCAGTTGATTTGACAATGAAGGAGCAGCACAGTGATGAGATCACCAACGAGCTCTTCCCTGTCAACGTTAAAGGTAAGTATACAAACCAAAGCTCAAACGCACGTGTGTATGTATATATGCAGTGGCTATAAAAAGTCTACACACACCCGTTAAAATATCAGGTTTCTGTGATGTAAAAAAAATTAGACAAAGATAAATCATTTCAGAACGGTTTTCACCTTTAATGTGAACTATAAACTGTACAACTCAATTGAAAAACAAACTGAAATCTTTTTTTTCGGGGGGGGGGGGGGGGGCGTAAACATAAAAAACTAAAATATTAAAATAATGTGGTTGCATATGTGTACGTACACTCTTAACTTGGGATGTAGCTGTGTTCAGAATTAAGCAATCACATTCAAAATCATGTTAAATAGGAGTCAGTACACACCTGCCATCATTTAAAGTGCCTCTGATTAACAACAAATAAAGTTCAGCTGTTCTAGTAGGTCTTTCCTGACATTTTCTGAGTCGCATCTTACAGCAAAAGCCATGGGCCACAGAGAGCTTGCAAAGCATCAAAGGGATCTCATTGTTAAAAGGTATCAGTCGGGAGAAGGGTACAAAAGAATTTCCAAGGCATTAGATATACCATGGAACACAGTGAAGAGTGTCATCATCAAGTGGAGAAAATATGGCCCAACAGTTACATTTCCAAGAACTGGACGTCCCTCCAAAATTGATGAAAAGACGAAGAAAACTGGTCTGAGAGGCTGCCAAGAGGCCTACAGCAACATTGAAGGAGCTGCAGGAATATCTGGCAAGTACTGTCTGTGTGGTACATGTGACAACAATCTCCTGTATTTTTCATATGTTTGGGCTATGGGGTAGAGTGGCAAGACAGAAGCCTTTTCTTACAAAGAACAGCATTCAAGCCCGGCTACATTTTGCAAAAACACATCTAAAGTCTCCCAAAAGCATGTGGGAAATGTGTTATGGCCTGATGAAACCAATGTTGAACTTTTTGGCTATAATTCCAAAAGATATGTTTGGCACAAAAACAACACTGTACATCACCAAAAGAACACCATACCCACAGTGAAGCATGGTGGTGGCAGCATCATGCTTTGGGGCTGTTTTTCTTCAGCTGGAACTCGGGCCTTACACAAGGTAGAGGGAATTATGAACAGTTCCAAATATGAGTCAATATTGGCACAAAACCTTCAGGTTTCTGCTAGAAAACTGAACAGCCAGAGCCCAGACCGTCAAAGGTGTTTCGACAAAGTAATAATTTAAGAGTGTGCCCACTTATGCAACCATATTATTTTAGTTTTTTTTATTTTTACTTCCCTCCACCTAAAAGATTTAAGTTTGTAGGTAACATTAACTGCTTCCGTATTGGGCTTTTTTTTTTTTTTTTTTTCAGCAAAGACATGTAGCAGAATTTATTTTGGCCTAAATTTATGACGAAATTAGATTTTTAAAATTTTTGTACTGAACATGTTTAATAGCAAAAAGTAAAAAATATTTTTTTTTCCCTCAAAAAATTGTCAGTCTTTTTAAAAAAGAAAAAAAAAAACCACACACACCACACAGGCAAAGCTCAATTCGTGGGGGGGAAAAAAAAAAAAAAAAAAGACGTAAATTTAATTTGGGTGCAGAGTTGCATGACCGTGCAATTGTCAAAGTAATGCAGTGCAGTAATGACAAAAAAAAATTTAAAAAATGGCCTCGTCAGGAAGGGGGGTAAATCCTCAGGAGGGCAAGTGGTTAAAGGTGGGAAAAGTTCTGAAATGATTTATCTTTGTCTTATTTTTTTTTTACATCACAGAAACCTGACATTTTAACAGGGGTGTGCAGACTTTGTATATCCACTGTGTGTGTGCGCATGTGTATATACATACACACACACACACACACACACACACACACACACACACAAAAGTACTTTTCCTAACAAATTAATTCAAGACCATGTTGCAAAAATGAATGCACCCCAAGGAAAGTGTTAAGAGCAAAGCTAAATTTTAGACAAAAAAATCCTAATGAACAAAAATTCAACTACAGGTAAGTCTAATTTATCATTAAAGAGGTGTCCAGCAGACAGCAGATTATAAAAGAGCATTACTTAAAGAAAACCCCTTCCCCATTTCATGCTGTCAGCAATGGCACCACATGGAAGAGAAATGTCACAAGGCCTGGGAAAAAAAAATAATTTACACAAGAAAGGTGAAGGCTACAAGAAGATCACAAAGCTTTACTTATCAGTCAGAATACTGTAGCAAAAGTGATACAAAAATTTAACAAAGATGGAACTGCAACCATCTCACAGAGACGTCCAGACCATCCACGGAAGTGTATTCTGTTAACAGCAGTTTTTTTTTTGCAGAGGCACCATGATTACACTTACACTCTGGGCTTTCTTGATGCTGTCTTCTCCACTCTCGTTATTCTGGAAAGCCATCAATATGTATCTGTTCAGCAGGCCGTCTATTGCCAGTTCCTGTAAACACTTGTTGGAAAGAACTCCGTACCACTTCAGGAAGTTACCAAGTAGCTGAAACAGAAATGAAGAATCATCACAGGGATGTTTGATTCCTATCGCCTGATGCCCGGGACATGTAGCTCCGGGCAAGTAGTTTTTTTCTACCTTTAGCCCAGCTGCGGGCTCACCTGTCAGTTGGAAGCATTCGGGCGGCAGTGCCGCTGCCTGATTGCTTCCACACAGTGCCAGCCTCCGCTCCCCTCCTTGTCCTAACCTTGAAGTGACTTTATGATGTCACTTCCAGGTCCACGTTGAGAGATTCCTGGCCATGGAAGCCGGGAAAGAATGTAATGTGGTGCGATGTGCATTGCATTACATTCAGTGTAGTACAGGGGAGACATGCAGGGACCCTGGATGCCCCAATAAAGAGAACCTATCAACAAAAAATAATCACATAGGGGATTTTGTATTGTAAAAAATTAAAGCTACACCCAAGAAAACACCATCCCTCCCGCCAAAAAATCGAGACCCCCCCTATTTACGCATGTACAAACTTAAAAGCACACGCTGGGGCGTTTTTGCATGAAAACGTCGATTGCGATACAGATGTCACATATCGCCACGCACGCCAGAATGAGAGCAATAATTCTAGCACCAGACCTCCTCCGTAACGCTAAACTTATGACCTAGGAGTTTAAAAGTGTCACCTATAGAAAATATAAGGTACTGAAGTTCGCAGCCATTTCACGAGTGCGCACAAATTTAAAGTTTGACAAGTTAGATATCTATTTATTCGCTGCAACCTCGTCTTTTATATTTTACAAAAAAATAGGGTAATTTATTGCTTTTTTTGTGCCCTAAAATTAACTTACTTGTATATTTTACTGAAATTTTGCGGTAACATCATGGGACATAAAAAATTGGGCTACCACTATTTTATTCTCTAGGGTCTCTGCTTTCAGAAAATATATAACATTTGGAGGTTTTATGTAATCTTCAGCCCTAAAATTATTTTTTAAACTTGTGCAAAAAAGGCTCTGGCAGCAAAAGGGATAAAGGATAAGCCCTACACTCCCCTTTCCTGAGGAGAACCCAATCGGTGCTCATTACACTGCAAGGTCTCTACCATCCCTGCCAGTCCCCGGGTGCGGTGCTGGAGAGAGGCAGGGAGGGGAGATGGAGATAAATAGTGCAATGTTACAAATATTACACGTTTAAGTCGCCATAAAGCCCCTTTCGTTTTTAAAAGCCCCAGACATTCCTAATATCACCTCCGATTTAAATACAGTTTTGGCAAAAGAAAAAAAAATTATACTTTTTTTATCTGGACAAGTAGACAACTTCAGCCATTCTCCTAATGAGACGGATGGTATGCTGGGGTATTTCCTCCCAGATCTTGACCAGGGCATCGCTGATCTCTTGGACAGTCTGAAGTGCAACCTGGCGGCATCAGATGTACTGCATGTACAGATATCCCAGAGGTGTTCTATTGGATTTAGGCCAGGCGAGAGTGACTGCCATTCGATGGTATCAATTCCTTCATCTTCCATGAACAGCAGGCATACTCTTGCCACATGAGGCCAGGCTCTGTAGTGCACCAGGAGGAACCCAGGACCCACTGCACCAGCGTAGGGTCTGACAACGGGTCCAAGGATTTCATCTCGATACCTAATGGCAGTCAGCGTGCCATTGTCTAGCCTGTAGAGGTCTGTGCATCCCTCCATGGATATGCCTCCCGAGACCATCACTGATCCACCACCAAAACAGTCATGCTGAATGATGTTACAGGCAGCATAACGTTCTCCACGGCTTCTCCAGACCATTTCACGTCTGTCACATGTGCTCAGGGTAAACCTGCTCTCATCTGTGAAAAACACAGGGCGCCAGTGGCGGACCTGCCAATTCTGGTGTTCAATGGCAAATGCCAATCAAGCTCTATGGTGCCAGGCAGTGAGCATAGGACCCACTAGAGGATGTCGGGCCCTCAGGCCACCATCATGAAGTCCGTTTCTGATTGTTTGGTCTGAGACAATCAAACCAGTGGCCTGCTGGAGGTCATTTTGTAGGGCTCTGGCAATGCTCATCCTGTTCCTCCTTGCACAAAGGAGCAGATACCAGTCCTGCTGATAGGTTAAGGACCTTCTATGGCCCTGTCCAGCTCTCCTAGAGTAACTGCCTGTCTCCTGGAATCTCCTCCATGCTCTTGAGACTGTGCTGGGAGACACAGCAAGCCTTCTGGCAATGGCACGTATTGATGTGCCATCCTGGAGGAGTTGGATTGCCTGTGTGACCTCTGTAGGGTCCAGGTATCGCCTCATGCTAACAGTAGTGACACCCTAGCCAAATGCAAAACTAGTGAAAAACAGTCAGAAAAGATGAGTAAGGAAAAAATATCAGTGGCCTCCACCTGTAACACCATTTTTTGGAGGGGGTATCTGTTTGTTGCCCATCTAGTGCACCTGTTAATTTCATTAACACCAAAGCAGCTGAAACTGATTAACAACCCCCTCTGCTACTTAACTGACCAGATCAATATCTCAGGAGTTAATTGACTTGATGCTATATTCTGATAAAGTGTTTTTAATTTTTTGAGTAATTTATATTCCAGGAATTTTTTTTGTCCTACAAAGAGTTGGGAAGAGTTAAAACATATCAAGTTTTTACTTCTGCATTTATACATATTTCGAATTTTGTCATCTGCAAGCCGTAAATGGCTTTTTTTTTTGTTGGTGGGAAGGGTTTTTGGAACTCTGACAGGCCTATTGTTTTCTGTAAGCCATTTTGGGGAGTGCAGACAGGATTTTTTTATTTCGAATTTGTAACTGTTTAGGTTTATCTTTCAGCTCTGGTCAAGGAGATGCACACATCTAAAAAACTAAGTTTTGTAATGCATTAATGACAAATTACCCAACGTGTCCTTTCACAGAAGTGTTTGGGCTCCTTATAGTTATTATATGCCTCAGGTAAATAGCCCCTTACTGCCGAGCTGAGCACTTTCACGTTACACCAAAAATAGAATACAGTACAATATATACTGTATCTTGTGGCTGGAGGATTACTTTACATGTACAGAAATAATTTCATGTTATTACCTTCACAGATGACCAGAACTGGCGCTGAAAGAACACACATGGCCCCGAATTTTTATTCTCTATAACGCTAAGAACAGAAGATTTGACAATGATGAGAACACTACTCGCTTTTGAATACATTTATACATCAGAAGGTGAAAGACAAAGAATGGGAATGAAACAGAAATGAATTTACTATTTTAGTTTTAGAAAACACACCAAAAAAAAAAAACTTTACATAGCATTAAAATGTGCAAAAGAAAGAAAGATTCATACATTTTAAGCCAAAGTAGCTGGAAAAGGATAAGGTCTTACTTTTTAGGATACAATGGCATGAAGACATCATCGTCCAAAGTCCTTCTCATTCTTACTAATAAAGCTTTGAGTAGTGCCTGGAAAGGAACAAAGGATACATATTTTAAATTTCAGATTTTGTTCTCAACACCAGCCTGTAACACTTTGAAAAGCCATTACAAATGGTATTTTTTCAGTTTGCATAAATATATCCTGCATGTCTTTGCACAGATCTGCAATAGGCCGACCACTGTCCCGCTTCTGTTTATGCTTCCCATTCACACAATAACCATCTGTGTACTATAAAGGGTGCTAAAATCCTATTGGATAAGGAGTAGGTAAGCCACTACTCCTAAACTTGTTGGCAGTTGGTGGGGCTGTAGATGAAAAAGTGAATCGTGCCCCATGGCCCCAAAAAAAAAAAAAAAATATGGAAAAGGGTCAAATGAGGATGAAAGCATACTGTATTAGCTGGAGATCTGTTAACTAACCAGTTATATTTAAAGCAGCTCAATACTCACCTGCCCAAAGGTCCTGCACCAGCATCATCTTCTGAGTGCCAGTCTCTGGGCCATTTCTTTGGCTGGTAGGTGTGACACCACTCCTGCTCATGCACAGGAAACCATCATCTCAGCACTCAGCTGAGTTTACAATGGCACTGCACAGCGCCAGAGGAAACATCAAGCAGGCATATTATTGCAGAAGAGATAGTGCACGTCTCTTCTGCAATAAAAGTCTGGGGATTTCCACCTTTAGACCAATGAGCTAACTGTAAGGGCTCATAGAAGGGCAAACAATAATATGCGTGAAGATCCATAGTTTATATGGATCTGAATGCCACAGTATTGTATTTCTATTGGCTAATGCATACAGATACACAAAGCTCTGCAATCTGGAGTTCAGCTGTGTAAAAACAGAAACATTTGCATCCAAGGTACTGCATAAGAACTGTTATTTATACCGTACTCAAACATTTCTGCTAATGTTTACATGTGTACAGCACTAATGTACTCTGTGGAAGACACTCAGGGTCAACATGTATGTGTCAATGTGTAATTAGGGATCCCTGTACTGGTTATTAGGCACTATGGAATTGACATGTTAGCCCTGAAAGACTCAGCCCTGGCAACCAAGGACACTAGGTGGCGGGAGCAGCTTGCATCTTAGGACCTAAGGGGGCAAGAGCTACCGATATCCTATTAACCATTACAGTACATATGCATGGTACACATGCAAAAATTAGCACAAGCTTTACATACATGCAATGTATGAACAAGATTTCACATAGGATCTCACTGCCTGAAGGTCCTACGTATCATATACCCCCTGGGTATTGGGCCTAAATTTGCAAGGCCAATATGAAGCAAATGAAGATCTCTTTCCTACACTTGCCACATATATGTTGAGAGAAGAGCCAAAATCACATTGACTTGCGCTAAAATGTATTTACATCCATTTTAGATGCGTTTTAACGCGCACTGACATCCGTTGCCATACATTTTGACATCTGTCGACATACATTTTAGAATTGTTTTTCAGATGTCCTTCCACTGATTTGCATTTTACAGCTGCACTAAAACACACTGGTGTGAACTGGCCCTTAGGCTTTAGTACAGATGCCAGCAAGGCTCTATGAAAAGGATTTGGTGGAAGGGGACATGTTTTAGAATATCATAAACTGCACATGGATGGGCAGAAATACAAAATCTTTGCAGGTAAAACAGCTCCAGTATATGCATTTCCTATAATGTAGTTACAAATATTCCTGGAGATCCAATTTAGTATTTTTTTCCCCACTTTCTGTAAAACATATCTGTGTACTTTTCTGGGTTTTTTTCCCCACTTCATTTCAACATCTCAACTTTCTACTCCGAACTTTTAGTAATAGAAAAAATGCTTACCAATAAAAAAGGGTAAAATTTATCAAAATGAAAAATCATAAATAAAATACTAAACAGCTATGCATAGGATCTAATCATAGTATTTCCGTGGTGCAGGCACAGAGACACTCGATCATACACTTGTTGTTTTATTTTATATATTTTACAGTGATCATAAGCCTAATAAAAAATAATGAAGGTCTGGGTAAACTACATCTTACATAACAGACTATGTTTTTTCCTTTACTTCTATTCCCTATAGTAAGCTGGGAGAATGCACAATGTTCTAGGGCTGCAGAGATTTATACCTCTGTGTTTTTATTGCCAGAATTTACAACGGTAGGGTATCCATTTATTAGCTTCTGCATCACGGCAGCCAGTCTATTCGTCTGTGTAGAGGAGAAGGGGTCCCACACGCTCTCAGCAATACCTGGGGGACAAATGACAGAGAGGACATAAAATGAGCAGGGCTGATTAATTGCCATGTGCAATCATTATCAGACATCACTGTTTATGAATGGAAAAAGGTTTCAACCTAGAGAGAGGTGTAAACAACTATCACACAATGCTCTGCTGTCTTACAGGCTTAATGTAAATCACAGCAATGCATAAAATAAACACACCTGTTAGCTTGGGGAGAACAACTTTTTCCACTAAGGACGGTAATAGAGCAACGTCTGCATCCTCCTTGTCTGCTTCTTGCACGTCACAGCCATAGAAGAGTAAACTCTCAAACCACATCATACTTTCAAAGTCACAACAATTGGGCTAAAAGAAAGGGAAAAGGTGCATGTTAAGGAACCCCTTTCACCAGCTTAAAAAATTGCACATAAAAGCATTTAAAAATAATAAAATATAAACGTTACTTTTTTTTCTTTCCATAAAGGTTTTAATAATCTGCAATGGAAAATGCTAGAAAATGTGACTTCTTCAGGAAGAGTCACTTCCCTAACCCAAGCCCTCTTTACTGGCATGACACAGCCCTCTCCTCTTCTGAGTGTAACTGTGCTAGCCCAGCTACAACGCAGTCTTCACTAAACCTGCATAACCTTTATGCAGCTGCTGGGGTGGAGCAAAGATGATTATTACAGAGCAGTGGTTGTCAACTTTCAAGGTAAAGGGGCCTCAAATACAGCCCCCAATGTTTCCAAAGGGAGTTTGTATTACATGCAAGAAAACCGTCACAGATGGGAGTACTTGCTAGAGGAAATGGTCACAGATCGTTCAACAGGAGTGGTAGGAAACTGAAGGCATTCAGCAGATACATAGGAGGCTGTCAGACTATAGGGACATGTTACATGAAACCACTAGACTACTTTTTACAAATCAATACTCCTGACTGCTGGGCACCAGGGTTATACAGCATCACTAGAGGGACAGTGCTGAGTTTTCTGGGGCTGCTGATATCACATCCAAGAAGGTAGCACCCAGCACCAGTCTCAGTGCTTCTGAATATCTACAAAAGCTATTCTTTTACAGGGAGATAACATGCCTAAAATATGTTAACTGCACATTATAGGAAGGTTTTTGTTGAAATGGAAGGTCTGGTGACAATCTCTTTAAATCACCGAAGGAATGTTGGAGATTTTGTTACAAAAGAAATCCAGACTAATAGTTAAATTCAAGATTAAATACATATGTGTTTACTATTTTATCTGCCAAAAGATTTGTAATTCTGGCCAGGCATTCTTCTGTTAAAGCACACCCTTTGATTACTCTGCGGGTTCCTATCTTAGCATAACGGCTTTCCATATCAACTTTACTACTTGGAAGGTCAGCTAACTGTTTCCTGGACAGAAGCCGATAATGCTGAATCACTGTCCAGGCTGGAGATAGACCGATATTAGAACTGCCTTGCCGAACTAGGAAGATAAGCTGCTTAAACTAAAAGCAAAATGTTTTTTTTTTTTTCGTTTTGGACAGCGGGAATCGAACCCGTCAATTTTTATTGTTGCCTGTGCCCGTTAGGGAGATTCAATCTCTCTATTCATCCTGTATACCATTATCATTGAAAGTAAAAGAAGATCCCACATTTCAGGTTGTTCCCAGAAAAGTAATAGAGGGGAGCCCAGCGTCTTCCAGTGGGGGTACCAATTCTTGTGACCTGGGGATCCCAAGGGATTCCCTTAATTTGCAGGGATTTCCTCTCCCTTCCTGCTTGGCTATGGGACAAGAAGTGAAGCAAAATCTCTGAAATGGGACAGAGATGGTGAAAAAAAATCTAACAGGGATTTTAATCCTACCTTACTCTATCCAAAATAAAGTAAAAAAAAAAAAAAATTGCCAATAGTTCTACTTTAATTACCAAATAAGTCACCTGTTTGGCTGTGCAGTTTGGAAAATTTTGTATACCACAAATTAAAAATGGTTGTTCAGCATTACATATGCTTGGCAGGTAAAAAGAGCAAATATTTATATATGCATTTCCCTTGTGCATGTAGTGGTTTGCCTGGATGTTTCTTTGAATTTACCATCTTATTTATAATATGGTATATAAATAAAATGTAGTTTAAAATGCACATTCTGCAGCAGTGACCTAAGAATCACCGAAACCATAACAAAATACACATTTTGGATTGCAAACACTTCATCACAGCAAACTGGACAACTTACAGCCTGAATCTCTTAATGGCTCTGTATTGTCCTATGTAGTGAAGAGCACAGGCATATTTGGAGACAAGTCTGAACCCACTTGAACTATCCAATCACTGCACTCAATCATAAGTGGCATTCCCACCCCATGTGTACAAGGGGTGAAGCTGCAGCACGGGGAATGCCTCAGCCGCTTATGACTGGCTGCTTGCGTTGACAGCTTTCAGGTGGCTTTTGACTCATGTCCAAACATGCCTAGGCTCATTCTTAGACCCCTAAATTGTATAAATAATTGTTGTACTTTTATCCTGGCTCTGTTTCAAAATGATGCAGATCTTTCTATTAATATTTGCACCCAAATAGGGTTAACCACTTGCCCCCCAGCCTGACCAGGCCATTTTTTTGTGTTACGAAGCTGAATTACTTTAATTGCGCGGTCATAAAACACTGCATCCAAATAATATTTATGTCCTTTTTCCCCATGAACTGAGCTTTTTTTCGGTGGTATTTGATCGCCTGTGTGGTTTTTATTTTTTGCGCTATATATATATAAAAAAAAAACCAAACAGTATTTTTGACTTTTTGCCATTAGACATGTCCAGTAAAATTTTTTTAAAATATCAAATTTCATCATGAATTTAGGCCAAAATGTATTCTGCGACATGTCTTTGCTAAAAAAAAATCCCAATACGCGTAAATTAGTTGGTTTACGTGAAAGTTATAGCGTTTCAAATGGGAGTATATATACACTGGGATTTTTTTTTTGTACTAGTAATGGCGGCAATCAGAAACTTCTAGCGGGATTGCGGCAGACATTCTTACACTGGGGGGAACTGACTTGGTGTCACTGACAACCTCAGTGACACAAATGCAATGATCAGTGCAAAAAAAAAAAAAAAAAAAAAAAGCAATGATACAAGAGGTTAACAAGAGAGGCGATCAAAGGGTTAACTGTGTGCGGTTTTACTATGTTCTGTGTGTTGGTGTTTCACTGTAATCACACTGCTTTGGATGGCTGTGCACAACCATACAGAGCAGTGTGCATGAGCTGACAGGGAGGAGAACTGTATTGTTTACAGTTTGAGATCCTCATCAATTGTTGACAAGGATCTCAAACTGTATTGTTTGAGATCCTCGTCAGTCACCGGGCACCAGCGAGTAATCATCGGCCGGGACCTGGTGATTCACAGCTGCAGGTGCGCGCACCTCCTACTCGGAAATGTGAAATCACGTATATTTATATTGCTATAGGGCAGTCGGGAAGCGGTTAAAGAGCCACAGTAAATGTGTAGCCACTATTTTACCAGCGAAATTTTTTTAATTTGCTTATGTCAAAATCTGCATATTTTTAAATCCCCCAAAACAACAAATTTTCTGAAAGCCCTGTAAAATAAAATGGTCTTGCAATACCTGCACAACTGTTTTTCACATACATATTTTCAGCCAAAAATTAACTAAAATTTAATTTAATTACATACAAACCCAAATATGGGGTTGAGTAAATTGATAGTAAACATGTCATGGCCAGTACACACCAGGACATGGTGCGGGAAACCTCACCGCAGACATAATATACTACACTTGCAATCTACAGTAGGTGTTAGTGTTAACCAGCCCTTAACACTGTGCATGTTTATGAAATGGCAAAAAACTACAATACTCAAAACATGTCCATAGATGACACTGTAAAGCCTTACTGGAGGGATCATCAACATCAATATACTGCACATTTTAAATTTACCTCCAAAGGGTTCCAAGTTAAAAGCTGTAGCCGTACGAGAGGACTTAAAAGTTTCGGTAAGCAAAGTCCAATATAAGCATCTTTATAGGAATTCTCATATTTACATCTCCAGGTTTCAAACTGCTCTTTAATACAGTCAAAAGAATAAAAATGTTCCAGTGTATCTTCAAAAACTTTACTAGAATCTTTTAGAATGCGATCTAGAAAGAAAGAAATAAACGTTTAATAAAGGATTCCCATGAAGAGGGAGCATACAACATCTCACAACTGGACGCTGATAACCTTGATAATAAATGGAGTAGCATATATATGATAAAATATATGAGTGAGCCAAACCCTCAGCCGCTCTGAATGACCATCAGGAGCAATGTTTTATAGAAGCAAACTAAATCAAAGAAAGCTATGGTGAATGGCCACAAGATAGCGCTGACTCAAATAGAGTGTCCAGACAGGTTCATAGTGTTGTAAGCAAAAAGACATGTAATCCAAAGTGGCAAAGCACAAAAGTTTAGTAAATTTCAATATACTTCCAACTGACTAATAAAAATGGCTTTGTGAATAAAAAAAAATTTCATGCCATATAAAAACATGCTGTTGGTAGAAATAAAAGTGTCACTGTGCTGTTGGCAGGAATATAGTACACATACCAGTGTGCTGTGACACTTATTGGAGAAGCAGATGTAGTGGCATGGGGTCAAAATAGTGGTGATGACACTTTAGGTACTGATCCAGGTTGTTTACCCATCCAATTACCGAAGGTCTGGGTAAAAAGGCAATGGATGCAGAAAGCTGGCTACTAGGGTCTACAGCGGTGCTGGTGTGAGTCCTGCACTGGAAGTGATGTCAGGTCGACCACAAACAAGTAGAAACGGAGCCACAGATATTCAGTGCAGCAAGGCTTGGTGTACAAAACCAATGAAGGAAATCGTGGTTGCCATGGCCATTATCCATAGTGCTCTATGATATAGTTTGTTTCCCATGAAGTGCATAATACATAAATAGTGGGCACGGTACCAGCAAAGGTGTCCCAAGATTTTTTAATTTTCCCGTTTTGTATATCTCTGTACACATTGCCAGTTTTACACTGCTGCTGTAACTACAGTTGTGAAGAATGACTATACTGGGCTATTTAGATGATGTGCGATCATATTGTTACTGCCATGATTTATACATACGCATAAACCAATACACTAAAAACTATAACCTTATAATAGATTTATACACACTATCTGCACAGTACTTTATTTGCTGTGTATCCAATTGTCATGTACTTTTTTTTATCTTATATGCACTCTTATAAATATAAGTATTTGTTTTGTAAAATATCTTGAGTAGGCGTGCCATGGATATCAATATACATTACGTTTTGCTATCACAATATGTAAAGAGGATATAAACTTTCTTTAACATACAAGTCTCTCTCTACATTACCCTACTTACACTGACCTTGTATCAGAGATATTATACATCTATATCCGATATCCCAGAGTAAGCATTTACAGTACATATCAGGGTGGAGATGAGACTATATAAGCCACAATGATTAGACCATTGCAAGAACCATTTAGTGCAGTGTTCTGTATCAGAGTAATCTTCTCCTTCACCTGTGAGATCTATTTGTAAGAACCTGAGATTCCCACATCCTGCTTTTGGCTCCACAGGCACATTTTTATTTTATTAGTAAGAACGATTGTACCCCTAGACAAGCATCACCTGAGATTAGCTGGCAGTGTGTAAAGAAAGCAAAACCAAGACCAATTGACTTAACCTAGCCTGTTTTCAGAGGTGATGGGTCAAGTGTTGTGCTACTCACAATATTAATAAAAAGAAAGACAAAAAAGGTACCCCACCCTTCTCCATGTTGAAATTAGTGATGTCAGTGGACGTCTCTTCATCATCGCTAGAAAGACCTTCAAGGTGTTCGGCCATCTTGCCAGTTACCTCTCGAGCTTGCCTCCGACGTGCTCTGAAAACAGCAGCAAATGCTGGTTTAGGATTAAAAGCCAAGTGCTCACAGAAATTTCATTACTCGAACATGTTACAAAATTTATAGTTTTCATAACTATTATTTTTGGTACTTGGAAGAGCTCACTATTACTCAGAAGTTAACTTTTAAACAGATTGTTGCAAGTGAAGGAGAAAATCTAGTTTACAGAAAACTAGTTTACAATTTCAAAAACACTTGGCTACTTGGTGGTCATGCATTTGAGTTAAAGGATAAGTTCACCTTCTGACCAAAAATAACAAACCGCATATTTGCTGATGTGAATGTACAATATATGTATGTAAAAGCGCTGCGTAAATTGACGGCGCTATATAAGTACCTGAAATAAATAAAAAATTTCTTTGCAGGTTAGAAAAAAAAACTTAATTTATTATTTTTGGTTGCAGGTCTACAGATCTGTCAGTATATCTGCTTCCCCACACGGGATGTACGAGCAAGCAGATACTCACCGACAGGAAGAATCAATAAACTACCACAGCTCTCCACTGGGCTTGCAGGGGCTGCAGCATTGGGAACATGTTACATGTTCCACCATTAAAACGGGCGAAACATGCATCATGTTCTCAAAAGGTGAACTTATCCTTTACCCATGGTTCACATATCTGTGGCTGTGCGGGCCGCGTTTTGCGCAGGCACGAGAGCCCATTCATTTGAATGGACTCCCATGCCCAGGGACACTCATGGAAGAAGTCCCTGCACTTCTTCGGAAAACGCAGCCTGTACGGGAACCAAGGTTCCCAGTACGATTGCGACTTCCAGTGCGGGCGGTGTGCCATTGCAATTAATGGCACCTGCCCGCGGGTCCGCATTCCTCTGTGTGGGTGGTGCGGCTCTGCATATTTTTGTGCGGATCCGAAATGGCATCACCCGAACAGATGTGAACTTAGCCTTAAAGTGGTCGTAAAGGCTGAAGGTATTTTACCTTCATGCATTCTATGCATGAAGGTAAAAAAAAAAAGTGTACAGCAGTGCTCCCCAGCCCCTCAATACATACCTGAGCCTCATCGAGATCCAGCAATGTGCACGACAGCCTCGGCTGTCCCGATTCTCTGCCTGCTCACTGGCTGAGACAGCAAGCAGGAGCCATTGGCTCCCACTTCTGTCAATCACAGCCAGTCAGCCAATGAGGAGAGAGAGGGGGTGAGGAAAAGCAGCAGTTCCGTATGTGTGAAAAGGACACACAGAGCAGCAGGTACCCCCATAGCAAAGCTGCTTGCTGTGGGGGCACCCGACAGGAGGGAGGGGGCAGGAGAGCCTGCAGGGGACCCAAGAAGAGGAGGATCTAGGCTGCTCTGTGCAAAACCACTGCACACAGCAGGTAAGTAAAGCATGTTTGTTATTTAAAAAAAACCTTTAGAATCGCTGTAAGTTAGCTAATTCTGCATTTATAGTTAAAGCGCAACTAAACCCAAGACCAAAAATGTAACACATTACTGGTCCTTAGATGTGGTGGTTGCACTAGTTTCCATTTTTTTTAGGAACATTTCTCTCATCCACTGAGACAAACAGGAATTATTGAACATTTTGTCTATTCTGCTATCCACAGGAGGATTACATGCTTCCGTTTTTTGCTAGTGTCTTAAGAAGATGGACATCTTTTCTTCAGCTCCACTGATTAAGGACTTAACCTAGTATTTCTTCTAACTTTGCTTCTTCAATCAAGTTTCAGGCTAATAGGGCGAGTCCAAAAGTGACGTTTGGGCAATGAGTTCTACTTAGGGTGCTTTCCACTTAGGGTGCTTTCCAGATTTGCTTGACCAGTCTCTGAAAATTCACACTCACACCGTTCCTAGGTTTCCGCTGGCCTAGCACGAAAGAAGTTAATGCTCCTGGGCGTTGATCTCATTTCACTGGCTGGGGAAAATGGCTGCCTCCTGATCTGTTCACATTTGCTCTTAGTTTTTCCATGGTGAATGTTTCAGCCTCTCCTGAAGCAGTATAGGACATTACAGGTAGCTACAAGACAGCTGCCAGTTCTTGTTGCTGAGCCTGTTCGCCTTTGTAACAGCATTGCTCACCCCTTAGCTGGACTGCTTTTGGTCAAGCCAAATGCTAGAGAATTCTTTTGACCCCCCCCCCCCCCTCAATGAATAAAACAGAAAAGTTTTTGTACTCACTGTAAAATCCTTTTCCTAAAGTCCATACAAAAGTTTCACCCCTCCATGTTTATGGACATTGCTTTTTGCGACTACATTGATGAATGCTGGTTGTGGGAGGGGTTATATCCAGGGCTGGACTACAGTTTTTTGTTTGTTTTTGCCAGTGTTCAATCCTTCTGCAGTCAACTGTATACCCAAACGTTGAAGAACTCCAGTATTCATAATTGGACTCAGTAGTTTTTAGACTGCACAAAAACCATTTCTCTTTTTTTTACCATGTACTGTACAGGAGATATATGCTGATCTTGCCAAAAAAGCAGTTTGCTTGCCACTTCCTGTGAGATGAACTGGAAGCAAAACATTATCTTACTGAATTAATCCCATCAATCTAGATGTAAGGAGTGAACAAAGGCAGACACGTTTGAAGTCCAGCCTGAATGATAGCCATGGTGTCTTCTATAAATACAGTGGAGGAGTGAGCATAGCCACCCAGGGACAGGGTGTACAGTTAGGTCCATATATATTTGGACACAGGCACAATTTTACTTTTTTTTCAGGTATTTACCAAAACATATTCAAGCTATTGTTATATAATGGATATGGACTGAAAGTGCACACTCTCAGGTTTAATTTTAGGGTATGTTGGAAGATACGTTTATTGGAGGAAGGGTTTAGGAATTACAGCTCTTAAGAGTAGCATGTACGTCCACAGAAGACAACAGTGGTGGATGATCGCAGGATCCTCTCTATGGTAAAGAAAAACCCATTTACAACATCCAGACAAGTGAAGGACACTCTCCAGGAGGTGGATGTATCATTGTCAAAGTCTACAATCAAAAGAAGACTTCACGAGAGCAAATACAGAAGGTTCACCACAAAGTACAAACTATTCATTAGCCTGAAGAATAGAAAAGCCAGATTAGACTTCACCAAAAAACATCTAAAAAAAAAGCTAGACCAGTTCTGGAAAAGCATTCTTTCGATGGATGAAACGAAGATTAATCTGTACCAGAGGCAGTGTGATAGCATGGGCATGCATGGCTTCCAGTGGCACCAGGTTATTGGTGTTTATTGAGGATGTGCCAGAAGACAGAAGCAGCCGGATGAATTCTGCAGTGTTTAGAGATATACTGTCAGCCCAGATTCAAACAAATGCAGCAAAGTTGATTGGATGGCGCTTCACAGTACAGATAGACAATGATCCAAAACACACTGCAAAAGCAACCCAGGAGCTTTTGAAGGAAAAGAAGTGGAATATTCTGCAATGCCCAAATCGGTCATCTGATCTCAACCCAATTGAGCATACATTTCACTTGTGAAGGCAAAACTAAAAGACAGAAAGACCCACAGACAAAGAACAACTAAAGACAGCTGCAGTTATAGCCTGGCAAAGCATCAGAAAGTAGGAAACCCAGTCTTTGGTAATGTTCATAGGTTCCAGACTTCAGGCAGTCATTGCCAGTAAATGATTCTCAACAAAATATTAAAAATGAACAATTTATGATTATATTCATTTGTCCAATTACATTTGAGCCCCTGAAAATGGAGGGACTATATATAAAAATGGTTGCAGTTTCTAAAATTTGTGCTTGATATTTATGTTCAACACCTTGAGTTAAAGCTGAAAGTCTGCACTTCAAATTCATTTGGATTGCTTTCTTTTAATTTATTCTGATGGCATACAGAGCCAAAAGTATGAAAATTGTGCATGTGTCTAAATATATATGGACCTAACTGTATATTATTTTCAGGATTATCATGTTAAAATAAAGAAAACCTAAAAAAAAAATAAAAGCATGCACCACCTCTAAAGACTGGTAAGCAGCAATATATTTTTGAGATATGCTGCAGGACAAAAAATATACATGTGTTATATACATACACTGCTGAAAAAAAAAATTAAAGGAACACTTTTTAAAATCAGACTATAGCATCAAGTCAATGAAACTCCTGGGATAATGATATGGACAGTAAAGTAACAGAGGAGGTTGTTAATCAGTTTCAGCTGCTTTGGTGTTAATGAAATTAACAAGTGCTCTAGATGGGCAACAATGAGACGACCCCCAAAAGAATAATGGTTTTACAGATGGAGGCCACTGTCGTTTTTTTACCTACTCATCTTTTCTGATTGTTTTTCACTAGTTTTGCATTAGGCTAGGGTCAGTGTCACTACTGGTAGCATGAGGCGATACCTGGACCCTACAGAGGTAGCACAGGCAGTCCAACTCCTCCAGGATGGCACATCAATATGTGCCATTGCTAGAAGGTTTGCGGTGTCTCCCAGCACAGTCTCAAGAGCATGGAGGAGATTCCAGAAGACATGCATTTACTCTAGGGAGAGCTGGACAGGGTCGTAGAAGGTCCTTAGGACAGGTATCTGCTCCTTTGTGAAAGAAGGAACAGGATGAACACTGCCAGAGCCCTACAAAATGACCTCCAGCAGGCCACTGGTGTGAATGTCTCTAACCAAACAATCAAACAGACTTCATGAGGGTGGCCTGAGGGCCCGATGTCCTCTAGTGGGCCCTGTGCTCACTGCCCGGCACCATAGGGCTCAATTAGCATTTGCCATTGAACACCAGAATTGGCAGGTTCACCACTGGCGCCCTGTGCTTTTTCACAGATGAAAGCAGGTTCACCCTGAGCACGTGACAGACGTGAAAGGGGCTGGAGAAGCTGTGGAGAATGTTATGCTGCCTGTAACAGCATTCAGTAGGACCGTTTTGATGGTGGATCAGTGATGGTCTGGGGAGGCATATCCATGGAGGGACGCACAGACCTCTACAGGCTGGATAATGGCACCCTGACTGCCATTAGGTATCGGGATGAAATCCTTGGACCCATTGTCAGACCCTACGCTGTGCAGTGGGTCCTGGGTTCCTCCTGGTGCATGGCAATGCATGGCCTCATGTGGCAGGAGTATGTAGGCTGTTCATGGAGGATGAAGGAATTGATACCATTGAATGGCCCACACACTCACCTGACCTAAATCCAATAGAACACCTCTGGGATATCATATTTTGCTGCCAGGTTGCACCCCAGATTGTCAAGGAGCTCAGTGATGCCCTGGTCAAGATCTGGGAAGAAATACCTCAGGACACCATCCGTCGTCTCATTAGGAGCATGCATACAAGCACATGGGGGGGCCATACAAACTACCGACTACCATTTTTGAGTTGCTGCAATGAAATTTCAGCAAAGTTAACTAGCTGGCTGCACAATTTTTTCACTTTATTTTCGGGGTGTCTTTGAATTCAGTCCTCTGTAGGTTGGTAATTTTCATTTGCATCAAATGATGGGGCATCCTTATGTTCCTAACACATTACCCAGTCCATATCAGTATAGATATCCACAGCATGATATTTTTCCCCATTGAGATCTTATGCATTTTCACAGTGTTCCTTAAATTTTTTTGAGCAGTGTATATTTAAAAAAAAAAAAAAAAAAAAAAAAAAAACAACAACACACACAGGGAAGCAGCCTGTTTACCTTCGGGCTTCTCTCTCAGCTATCCTCCTCTGCTTTGCGTGTTCTTGGTAAGATGCTCGATCTCGCCCAAAAGAGTCGAGATTTGGTGCCATGACCGCTTTACCTGTGAATTCACGTAACAGAAACCGCCAATCAGACAAGTTACTGAACACCTTCATTTGTCAAGCACCAAATCTTGTGTAAGATATCTATTTCAGAACAAACCATGATAAAAATGTTCCCATATTTATTCTGTTTTGTTTTTTTTTTTAACAACTCTCAGCCCCTGAAGTGTGAAGTCCAGGATTGAAAATAACGTTGTGAACAGGTTTTGATGGTTTATAAATACGACATTTTGCAGACATTTAATAAGAAAACATTTACAATCTAACACAATTCCCCAAAAGAACAGAATAACAACATAGTTTCTTTTTAAAGATAACCTGTCCTCAATTTAGAAAACTAAAGGTAAAAATCACACTAAATAAATATTCCAAGTGCTTACATGCAGTGATTTTCCTCTACATAAATAATTTAATATTCCTTTGGAATGTGCTGTTAATGAGCATTTTATATTTCCATGCAATGAGTACTGCCCCCTCCCTCCTTGTATGTAATAGCCCTCTTCTCTTCTGAGAGGGTCTTATAAGTCTTTGTAATGGTACAACTCCCCTCCCCTCCCTACATAACCTTTTATGTAGCAGCTGGGGTAGGAGTGAACAGCTGAGTTTGCTGGGGCTGCTTACTTGACATCCCAAATGGCGGAGCCTAGACGCAGTCTCAGGGCTTTTGGATGTCTGCACAAGGAGGATTTTACAAGTGCATAATATGCCTAAAATATGGTAAATCTTATTGAGTGTTGCTGGTCTGACAACAGGATGTAGAAGCCGGTCTGCAGTTTTTTTAAAGGTAAGAAGTTAATATTGCACTATACAACTTAGTTAAGCAGTTACCAAAACTGTATTTTTCAGAATTGTCCCTTAAACTGCTTTAATTATGTATCACCAGTTCACATTATTGGTAGTTATGGTGGTATTGGTAGAAAGCAACAATCCTAACTACTTCTCAAGCTGAAAACATGAGTTCACCGGTGATCTTAAAAGGCAAAATGTAACCACTGATCTAAATCTGTAGACTGCAATGCTAGCATCAGCATACGGATTAGGCTGTTTTTATTTTACCTTAATGCATTCTGTACATTAAGGTAAAAAAAAAAAAAAAAAAAAAAAAAAAAAAAAAAAAAAACACCTCTGCTGCAGATTCCCCCCTATTCTTACCTGAGCCCAATTCAGTGATTTGCACGAGAGCAGCGGCACTCGCCGCTGTCTCCCTCCTTGAAGGTCTGATTTATAGCAGTGGGAGCCATTGGCTCCAGCTGCTGTCAATTAAATGCTGTCATGAGGGGGGCTGTGGGCCGGACCTGGGTGGGGCCAAGCCAACAAATCTGTGTCAATAGATGTAGACAGTATGGCTTGGGAGCGGGCCTGCATGGACTTTAGCAGACACACAGAGGTTCCAATAATTCCTAATGGCAACCCCACAAATCGGCAAATGGGACGCTTTTGCATGCGCACCACACCAAATGTTGTTGCAGCTTCGTCCGAACCTGCTCCACCTCCCGAATCTCACCCTGCTGTAATACCGCTCTGTAAACCTAATTACAGAGGTAAGGGGGACTCTGATGTAAGGGTACCACTGATAGGGCACTAATATACGTGTTAAGGTAGGATTATGATAGGGACACTGATGTATAGGGCGCTCTGATGGGGACACTGATGTATAGGAGCAATTCTGATGCGGAAGGTACAGGCAATTTTTTTTTCTATTCAACCTTTATTATATAGTTCATGAAATGGTATTTCGAATGCCTTTGCTTACTTTTACTAAAGCTCTCTCCCTGTTATTCTAAATCATAGGCGGATTACAAATAAAGCTAAAAGTAAAATGTATTCATTTAAAACCGTATTCATTTTTAAAACTGATTTTTTTATCAGCCCCCAAATGTTTGTAAAATATGTGGTATGGCCTTGTACTGAAAAGACCCCTGGTCTAAAGGGAGAGGTCACTGTTCTGTAGATAGAGCTACTGATAACTGTAAACAATTTATTTTTTTGTAACAAATACGTGAAGATTCTCTTTAAGTACATGAACCCAAAGTTCCTGCACTTGCAGCATTTCATAGTTCTTGCACTTGAATAAAAAGAAAAATTACACTTTTTTTTTTTTTTAGTCCTGATAAAAAATAAGGACATAAAAAAATTTTCTTTCCAGCTCTATAGGCCACTTTTCGCTTTTGTTATATGGCCTTTTTGCTACTTTTTCAGTTTTGCCAAACTATATTTAGTCACCAGTCACACTGCTGCGATTTAAAATTGTTCAATTTGTTTGCAATTTCAGCATGATTTCAGGTGCAAATTCTGAAGACTTTATTGCTACTTGTGAAGATTTTCACAATTTCTTGCAATTAGCATTGTGATTTCCATTATATTCAGCCCCAAATCCAATCGCTGTCTAAATCTTGTAGACTTCACCTCCGTAACATCTCCAAGATACACCCGTTCCTAACGTCGGAAACCACTAAGCAACGTATTCACTCCCTGGTTATCTCTCGCCTTGACTATTGTAACTCCCTCCTCATTGGCCGACCTCATCGCAGGCTATCCCCTCTTCAGTCTATCATGAATGCTGCTTCCAGACTCATCCACCTTACTAACCGTTCCATATCTGCCACCCCTCTCTGCCAATCCCTCCACGGCTTTCCATTGCCCAACGGATAAAATGTGAAACAAACAATAACATATAAAGCCATTTATAACTCTGTCCCAAATTACATCACCAATCTTGTCTCCAAATATCACCCAAACTGTACTCTCCGCTCCTCGCATGACCTCCTGCTCTCTAGCTCCCTCGTCTCCTCCTTCCATGCTCTTCTCCAGAGCTTCCCCCATCCTCTGGAATTCTCTACCCCAACTTATCAGACTATCGCCTAGTCTGCTCACTTTTAGGCGATCTCTGAAAACCTCTCTCTTCAGGGAAGCCTATCCTGCTCTCAGCTAATAATGGAATCTTCTACTCTTCCTACCAGTCCATCCCCCACAGTTACTACCTTTCGTACCACTAGCCCCTCCCTCCTAGATTGTAAGCTCCGAGGAGCAGGGCCCTCCTATCCCTCTTGTATTGAACTGTATTGTCTCCCATTATATTGTAAAGTGCTGAGCAAACTGTTGGCGCTATATAAATCCTGTATAATAATATAATAACATTCTATGTATGTGAAATGGCAACAAAACTGCAGAAAAAGTAATGCAAGAACTACTTTAGAAATCGTGTTGCAGCAAATCACACGTTAAGACACCGACATTCACATTCGTTAGATGCAATCTCATGTGCGACTTCAATTCACAAATTGCACCTGAAATCACATCGGTGTGACTGGGCACTTAAGCTAGCCTTCTGTGTTTGGTTTATTTAATCACAGGAGAAATTAACTGGGAAGTAGGGGCGTATAACACAAACTTTATGCTTCCTAGATCAAGTTGTCCTGCGTTTAAATATACACGAGTTTAGATATATTCAGAGTTTCAAATCTGGATGCTGAGAATTCTATTTTCTCTAAACATAGCTTAAAGGATAAGTTCACCTTATGTAACATATTCAGGGTGTAACATGTTACAGTCAGATTGGCCCCTGCACCCTCCAGATCACCGTTGTGACAGCTAGTGGGGGATCTGCTCCTCCCCCACTAGCTGTCACAATTTTATTTTTTTAAAACACAGCCGTACGGGGCTCTGCCCACCCGGCTACATCACTCATTCACAGTATTTTGTGAATGGGAAAACTACAAGTTCCTACAGCCTTTGCGGCTGTCAGCATGTAGTTCTTAATGAAATTACCATGGCACTTCACAGGACCATGGTAGTTCATTGATCCTTCCTGTCAGTATGTGCTTGCCTGTGCAGGATGTACAAGCAAGTAGATATACTGACAGGTCAGGAGGAGACCTGAATGGCATCAGCGAGAGCCATACAAAGCAGTGTGCTTACAGTTGAAAGCACAAACACAGCATACTGTGAAACAGCACACAGTTAACCCATTGATCGCCCCACATGTTAATAACTTCCTGCCCAGTGCCATTAGTACAGTGTGAGTGCTTTTTATTAGCACTAACCACTGTATTGGTGTCACTGGGGATGTCAGTGACACCAAGTCAGTTCCCTCCAGTGTCTGAATGCAAGCCGCAGTCCCGCAATAAGTCGCTGATCGCCGCCATAACTAGTAAAAAAAGAAAACAAAACACACTTCCAATATATATACCGCCAAAAAAGGATGTAAATTTCATTTGGGTGAAGTGCTGCATGCCAGTGCAATTGTCAGTTAAAGTAACGCAGCGCCGTAAAGCAAAAAATGGCCTGGTCAGGAAGTGGGGTAAATCCTCTGGAGGATGATCTTTGATCTCTTTCATGTTGTTCAGGTAGATCTCCACCTCACAAAGGCTGCCTACCCGTGCTTTAGAGGCTCCACAAACAAAAAATAATAAATGCAATTTTTTACCTGCAAAAAAATGTGCATTTATTATTTTTTGTTAAAAGGTTAACTTTTCCTTTAACGGAATGCACCTAAATGAACAGCATGAATGGGAACAATAAACATTACATATTTTTGCATGCTTTTTGAAGCATGCGTCTTATAAACACATGTATGTCATTGCCCATGTGATTGAGGTCTATGTGCACTCCCTACCTGCACATATAAGTGCGTATAATTAATGGAAGCAAAATATGTACAAAACCATTACACGTTCACTTTTAGCACATTTATCCTTTAATTGACTCTCCTTGTCTTCCTTCCTCTGGGGCAGCTGCACAGTTGCTGCTGCAGAATTCTACTATCTGGGCTCTTTTCATTCATTCCTACGTGCTGATTTTTTCTGAGCAAACAGACTGAGCCGAGAGAAATTTACAGCAGCAGCATAGCATATAGCAGCAGCATAGCGACAGCAAGCATAAGATTTTGTTGGTGGGGTAATGGAGGGTAATTTTAGAGGGCAACTAAAGTATAGTTACCCTTTGAGCAGTTATAAAACACAAAATACACACTTGTTCCTAAAATGAACCCATACTTTGACTACAGCAGACAAAGTAAGGAAGGCCATAGATGGGTTAGTTTTTTCGTTCAACCTGCTAAAAAAACAGAACACTTTTGAGGTGGCTGGGGGAATCCTCCCCGTGGGGAAGCCTTAAGGTTTTTTACCTTAATGCATTCTGTTCATTAAGGTATAAAGCCTCCTATTGCAGAGGATCCCCCCCTCAGCCCCCCTTATACTTACCCGAGCCCGATCTTGATCCAGCAATGTGCATGAGAGCTGGGCCATTGGCTCCAGCTCCAGTCAATCAAATCATATGATGAGGGTCCAGAGCTGAACTCTGCTGTCTGTGTCAATAGACATAGATAGCTGGGTCTGGGAGTGAGCCCACACATATGCTACCATAGTGGCTTCCTGTGATGGCTCATGGAAAAGAGGAGGAGCTGAGAGTGCTGGCTGGGGACCCCAGAAGAGGAGGATTAGGGCTGCTGCTCAAAACCATTGCCCAGAGCAGCCAAGTATAACATGTTTGTTATTTTAATAAAAAAAAATGGAAACTTTAATATTTTAATCTGGGCTCAAGCCTAGCAGGTAGGTGTTGACTACAGTGCCTCCTGAAAAGCAATCCTATTACTTTTCACACTATGGGGAACATACAGGTTTGCCTTCGATAGGCTTAGAAAAACACATGACGTTTAAGTCACTGAATAAATGTCAACAGATGCAAAATAGGAAAGAACTGTACACTACAATGAAGACTACAATGTATTATACAGTTATTTTCTCCACAGAACCTCTGGAATACTTGTAAGCCATGTCAAGCTGCCATTAGACTACTTTTACCAAGAACACATTTACAGAAAATAACAGATAAGCAGTAAATGTAAAATTCTCAGTATGAGAAGATAAGGAGGAGCTGGAGGTGATCTAATTGTACAATATTGTGCTTTCAGCTCAGTTCCAAGGACATGCAAACAAATATTCTGTAAGGTGAAAGAAGAGGACGATGCTGAATCACAAAAGGGCAGAACAGGAGAACTGGCGAAGCACACACACGGCAGATAAATCTCTAATCAGGTCTGTAGACACCTCAGGACCCAGAAACAAAGCCAATATATCAAAATATTCAGTTAGAACCAAACATTCGAGCATCTTGTAAAAATGTGCATTTAAAGAAGAACTGAAGGCATTTTGATAACACAGGCAGGCTATTTATCAAAAAAAAGACATGCATTGTCTCTTCCTCAAAAATACACCTACCTGCCTTCTCACAGTGTTCGCTGGCATGTAATCCAAGCTGCGCATACAAAGCTCAACTAACATCGCCGGCATGGTCCCCATGTGCTGAGATTACTGACTCCAGCACACATGCAGGAGTTATATCATCCCGCGCTGGCCAATGAAAAGGCCCAAAGACTGGCATTTAGTGGGAAGATGCTGACGCCAGCAAGGGAAACCTCACAGACTTCGGACAAGAGGAAAGTATACTGACTTGAGTTCTGTTCTAACAAAAAAGCAGCCAGCGACATACAATGTACATTTTTTAATACATGTATTAACCCAGTCTGCACAATTGTGAACAGTCATCAAGATAATTCAAGACCGTGTTAGGCACCATGCACACTAGTGTTTTTTTAAGCTCCTAGAAGCAGTTATGAGCATTTTTGTTTCTGCTCCTGGAAGTGAATAGTTATCCTGTGTCCATGCACACTGTTTTCTGCTAGAAGTGATTTTCAAACTTCAGCGTTTAGGAGCAGAAAAGAAAAATTTTTCTGTAGAGTTTTTGGAAGCGTTTTCCCAGCAGAACAAAACACTGAACACTCCTAAATGCTAGTACAAGCTGGCACAAAAACTATTAACGTTTTTTAATAGCGTTTTTTTTTTTGAGATTATAAAAAAACGCTAGTGTGCATACGGCCTTAATCCATCTGTAAAATATCCATCATGGTCTGAACAAACAATCTTTTCTTAACTAGAACATAGGTGTACAGATGTCTATATCTACAGACATAAGATAATTATCACCTCACATGGCCTATGACTGGAATGGAAAATAGGTCTGTGGTTTAGAGATTTGCAGAGCGCTCAGTTACTATAGGTCACAACCAGTCTGCTTAACTGGATTCCCGATCAAAAAAAGGAGGACAAAGCTATCTCTTGATTTTGTCCTAGGCAAACACCATAGATGTCAGTAACTGGGCTGGGTATTTAGCTTAGCTAGCTGCATATCTCATACATGTTTGACATACAACTTGTCCAGACACCCGTGGGTGGTCTTTCCTGACCAAAAAAAAATAGAAATTTTCTATAAATATGACCAGGAGTACAGGGCATACTCTCAGCTCACTGATCTCCAGAACACTCATGGGGTAGACAGATTTTAAAGGTATATTGCTGCTATCAGCAGACAAGCCCATCTCAATTGAACAGTGGATACTACCTTAGAAAATCCAACTTAAACAGTTAGTTTTGTTACCCAAGATCTGCTGGCTGGAAATGTCTGCTGAAGTTGAAAGTACTTAAGACATTGGGCGATGATCATGTCATACTTAGAAGTAACTTCACTTGACCGCATGATTGACTGTTTATAAAAAGAATAATCTGGTACATATCTAGCAATTTTCCTACAATTTACCATCTCCTATGTAGTTGTGCAATCTTACCTAAACAATTCACTCAATCTGCAGCCAGAGAGGTAGGCCTCTACACTACAGTATAGAATGAGGCTCAACAAGCAGCAGGCCAGCTTAAGGAGGAACCACGTAAGGTACTAAAATGAATAATCAATACCACACAGGGCTTTCATTTAGTAACTACGTAGAGAACAGTAATAGTAACTCGCTGCACACCACTCAATCAGGAATCAACCATTTTATTGCAATCAGTATTGAAAACTGATTTGTAATTGCCCTCTAGCGATATGAAGCTTCGTCCGTCCATGAAGAGAAATGAAGATAACGGTTAGCTTTTGCAAATTCAATACATATCTTTACCACTTCCTGAGCACCCTATAGCAGAAATACTGGTGCAGGGCAGCAGCAGTGTGCAAGATCACACACACATATATCATATATATACACACACACACGATTTTCACCGGGTCCCGGCCTGTGATTTCCGAGGATCTCTGATGGGAAGGATAACTGTTTTGTTTACTAACAGTTCTCCCCCCTGTCAGCTCAGGCACACTGCTTACAGTGAAGCACATGGACACAGCCCCCTAGTAAAACACTCCCAGCACACAGTTAACCCTTTGATCGTCCCTCATGTTAACCCCTTGCTGCACAGTGCCATTAGTACAGTGTCACTGCTTTTTTTTTTTTTAGCACTGATCACTGTATTGGTGTCACTGGGGATGTCAGTGACACCAGATCAGTTCCCCCCAGTGGCAGAATGTCCGCCGCAGTACCGCTATAAGTCGCTGATCGCTGCCACTACTAGTGAAAATTAAAAATGAATTAAAAAATCCCAGTATATATAACGCCATTTGTAAACGCTATAACTTTCACGTAAACGAATTAACATGTATTGGTATTTTTTTTCTAGCAAAGACATGCAGCAGAATACATTTTGGTGAAAATTTAAGATGAAAATTTACTTTTATTTTTTTACTGGACATGTTTAATAGCAAAAAGTCAAAATTTCTCAATTTTTTTTAGTGCACAAAATTAAAAAACACTGCACAGGCGATCAAATACCACCGAAAGAAAGTTCAATTTGTGCGAAAAAAGGACGCAAATTTCATTTGGGTGCAGCGCTGCATGACCACGCAATTGTCAAAGTAACACAGCGCCATAGCGCAAAGAATGGCCTAGTCAGGAAGGGGGATAAATCCTTAAGAGGGCAAGTGGTTAAACGCCAAATCTACCCAAAACAGATTTTGCTCAGAGATTCTAGAGATTACATATCTGTACGAGAGCTGCAATAAGCACTGCAATGGCAAATAATGTTATGCTCCTTTGATGCATCCTTAAAAATATGGATCAAAGGACAATTTCACTTTTAGTAAAGCTGTCCTTTTTGGACCCTCAGTTCCCTGCCCAACAATGGATTCTCAGTGGAAAAATATTACCTGCAGCCTAAGCCCAGCACTGCTAACAATGCTGGCTGAGCCCGACACACATGTACACAGCAGTCCCCACTTATATAGACGGATCTATACTTGTATTCCTGTATTTCACTTGTAGTATAGCGGCCTCTCCATAGGAATGGAAGGGAAATACAAGGTACATGCCCAGGGTGGGGGGGCCCATTTTGAAGAAAAAAGGTGCCGTCCCAGGATCACAATGAAGATCACAGGTGCAGGGAAACAAGTTTATGTATACCCACAGGGAAACCACTAAAGAAAGGGGTCCATAAAGGACTATTTATGAATTACACTTCCTGTTATGAATTTGTGGCAGGGACAGAGATACACACTACTGCAAGACAATCTCAACACTGAAGTTTCACAGGTAAAGACCGTTCTATGCAGCCTTGACCACAAACCAATAGATGATTGGTTTTGGATGGAGCTGGCCAATATATAAGCTGTACTAAAAAAATATTAATCTGACACGTGGATATACAAAGCTTAGGATTGTACATGTACACGATTAGTCCCTTCCACATGTCCACAAGAGCACACTGCAAAAGTGATGAGCACCAGTTTGACACCTAAACCAGCTCTGAAATGGTTAAAGCACAGACATTTCAAGTGATTTACTAACAAGGTTGTTTAATGAATAATAAAAACCTTCAAGATGGACTGACTTGAATGGCTCGAAAACTCCGAAGATTCATCTTTAATATCATCTTGTCGTCTTTGGACAAGGCGGGCAGCTCGCTGTTTGTACAGCTGGTGCATTGCCGTTTCAAGGTCGTTAACCAGGGGCACCTGAAAAAATATAACAACATTCATAATACCCGGCCTTTGTGCATGCATCGGGGACAGGTTATTCCAAGCACTAAGAGGACTTCCCGAGAACAGTCTACTTTTCTCTTTCCAATTAACACATCAAACAAGAGAAATGCAGTCTGTAATGACTAAAAGAGCAAAAATCAAAATGTTTGGTAGTATATAGTGCATTGTACATTGCCTGCTCATCTATCCCAGGATGTCAAACAAAGAGAACCTAAACATGCTGCCATACAAACCAGATATACATCCTACCCTCATAACAGAACCCTGGCATCTTCCAAGACTCGACTTACCTGATATACCCTCAAGATTGTAGGATGGAAACTTGTTTAATTAATATCAATGGGCCGCTATCACACAATAGAGAGAACACCCATGACAATTTTCTTCTGTACTCCATTGAGTACATCATTCCCATCTGCTTCCATAAAGGCATGTTGGGAACAAGGTGGAGAGTTGCGCTGAGTCCGCTTTTGGTGGGAACTGCAAATATGCCCCCAATAAACAGAGCCAATACTCAGACAATGTGCATTCGATAGTGGAAATGTAAATTTGGCTTATTCAGGTTGGGGTAGAGCATATAAATTAGACCTATACAAGCCTCTGGTGGAGCAAGATTGCATAATATGTAATCCTCTACTAAGACCTTTAACTCCACAAACTAAGACTGGTCAAAGATGAGTCTTTTTTTTTTTATTCAACCAGCGGGCTGAATGAAAAAAATAAAAACGTATTCCTCCATCGACACAAGTGAGGTGGATGAAAGTATCTCCCCCCGTGACATACTATTGTGACAGTGGGGCTGTCAGTATAAACTGATCAGCAGTTGCAGCTGATTGACTGTAGCTGCTGATCGAGAAAAGTTTTCAAACACTTCTGATTGACTTTTGTTGAACAGGGATGGCCACACATAGATCAAAATTCATCTGGTCCCTGCTGAACCCTGCAATCTATGTTCAGTAGGCTCTTCAGAGAGCACTTTACCAGTGGGGTGAGGAGGCATTGTATTACTTCCTCAACGCCTGTTTTAACCCCCTAAATGAAGGACTATTCCTCTGCAACTGCATGTGGTTGCAGTGTGGCCCCATTCACCTGAATGTGTTGCATTTGGTGGGTTGTAGTGCCCGCCGAACGTGACGGGGGGTATAATTCCTGCCACACTTGAGAAGCAAAACTTCACAGCTGCAACATGTGTACACCCCAGGCGCTGACTTTCCAGCTAAAAGGACAGCAGTTGCTGGGAGATAAAAATGCGAGAATTTACCCCCCACCCCAGCCACTAGTGTAAATGAGCCTTTACTGAAGCCTGATTGTTTAACATACCACACCATTAGGATCTGTGATTACCGATCCTAAAGTGGAACAGGATGGCGATGGCTACAACAAAGTTTGCTGAAGGCTTGGAAAATGTTTTGCAAAAAGCTTGTTGTATACAAAACCCTCTTACAAGCTAACGACCTGTATGTACAAGGCCTAAAAGTACCTATGTTTGAACAACGGACCTGTAAGATTAGTTTGTGCACTTCTCTGAAGCCAGGTGCATATGATTCTATATAAGACATAGGCTACCCGATTCTTTGGATATGACCAGCCCTGATAAATTAAATCAAACAGTAAATTATTTAACCAGATCTGTAGTCTCATAAGACGACTGATTCTGGAGACCCAATGCAAACTTCTCTTTTACATTGCAGTTATTAGCACCAACTCCCAACAAAAGGCTACAAAATACAGCCTCAATATTTAAACAAAACAGAACATGTCAAACCTACAGCGAGAGCAGCAGTTATTTAATAATTACATGATCTAAAAGAAGGTGTACACATGCCCAAGCTGAATATGTAGGAACCAAGAGATATGCGAGTGGTCCAAATAGAAAACCAAGAATGTTTTAAGGCCATAAAAAGGTCAAAACCTAAGATTCTAACTGCAGATATCTGGGATTTAAAACCATATTAAAAATTGTGTGTAAAAATGGGCTTCATAAAGGAAAAAACTTTCATTGCATTTGCAAGAGAGGTATGGAAAGTGACATTTTGCTTTTTGAATAATAAAATTAAAACACGTTTGGACTAAACTGGCATTGGATTCAAACATGAAAAAAAAACAAATAGGCAAACGAGCGTTGAGACAACAAACACAAAAGTACAACAGAAAAGCTTAGAGATAATAATGTGAAAACCACAGAAAGGTCTGAAACAGAAGACTAAAAACGATTGCATTCTTACCTTTTCACGGAAACACTCAAGCAAGTCTTGGACATACCCTCGCATTTCTTGTAAGAACTGATACCGTTCGGCATTATCCCCAGAACACCCTTCTAATCGGCTAATTGCTTTATTGGAGTCTTGCCGGCTTTGATCATGCTTCTCATACATTTCCAAATTTGCTTTGTGAGTTTCCTCCATTGCTCTGAGCCTGGTATAAAATGTTACATGTGAGCATGTTTATGTCTGTTTCTATTTCTGCACACAAAGTATTAGCAACAATAGCTCCTAACTTTAATCCATGCACCATTTTTTCAGACCTTACACCACAAAACACATTCCAGCCTAGTAATACACGTGTGTGTAGAAAGAAGTGAGTCCTTAAGCCCTTCTTCACACCAATGCGATTTGACAGTTCAAAAATTGCACGACAAGTTGCACCCTATTTGTGCTTATGGAACCACTCAAATCGGTGCGCCTGACTTGCACCCATTTTGAAAAAGGTTGCTGAACTATTTTTTTGTCAATTTCATGTGCAACTGGCATTGACATCTGTGCATGAAGTTAAACAGATGTCAGCAAGCCACACATGAAATCGCACTGACCGGTGGCTTTGAAATCGCACTACTTCAACTGAAGTAGTGCAATTTCAAAGCCGCATTCGGTGTGAACCAATACCAAATGATATTAGAAATCCATAAACATCTAAAACAGAGATCTCACTCTAAAAAGAGCAACCATTTAAAATGTAGATACCAACGTATCTAAGTTTTGCAAAAATACTGACACAAAAGCAAAAGAATAAATAGTACAAAGGAAAACCTTTCACCAATAGGATAGCACAATTGCTGCACAAGCTGTTTTGTGATTAAGGTCATTAAAATTACTTTTCCACCTTACTTTGCAGCTGCTGTAATCTTCTAAAAAATAAAATAAATGTAAAAAAAATTACAACCACATTGTGTTTTATACACTGTTGGTGTACAGAATGCCTCACACATCTAACTTTGTTCTCAGCTCACCATGTTAGCTGGACGTTGCACTGATACAAATCAAGTTATAGACATCCCTTGCAACAGTTATTTAATTTTTGGTGAGATACTTGCTAAAGTTGGCCATATATGGATCGAATCTTGGTCAATTCAGCAAGGACCGTCTGAGATTTGACCCATCTTTGGGCAGGATGGTTGTACTGAAGTTGATTCAGCAATCGACTTCAGTAAAACCAGCCTGTCATGTTTTTTTTCATGCGATTACTGTCAGCGGCTATAGCCACAAGCAGTGATCATTTAGTTCTGCTGGCAAGGAAGGCTCTCCGCCTGCAGAACACCATAACACTGTGAGAAGTATTTCCCCATCACTGACTGTGTTGATGGGGGAATCAAGCAATTTTCTTCCCTTCCACCCCTGGTGGAAGGAAAGAAAACTGCATATTCTATGGGCTGCTTAAGGGAGAAATCACACTATATGCAGCGACAGATGTTCTACCGTATGCGCAAGCTTTTCTTATAGTGTGAATTCATCCTAAGGCTAATCACTCTCCAAAAAGGATGCAGACGCTTTAGCCTTTTCTCATTAGAAAATTGAGATTTGCTCAAGTGAATGTAATAAAACAGACCCTTCCATTCACAAATTAATAAGAATGGGCATGCAACAGTTATTTTTCCTAACAGAGAATTGTTCACAGTTTGTTTTCTTATCAAAACTGAAGGAATAATTATCCTATTATGTACAACTTTGTGCTTGGAGTAAAGAAGTCTATAAAAAAAAAAAAAAGAAGGTATAATTTAATTTCCAAAACAGAGCAACTCATAGATTTGTGCCCGGGTTCATTATATTGTACAACGATAAAATGAAATGCTGCATATGTAGGCTTAACCTTGTATACCTGTGGCCCTCTGTGAAACTCATTGTCATCTCTATATTTGGTCCTCAAGTCCTAGTGACACAGCCCTGGCCCAGAAAGCAACCTCAGTAGGCAAGCCATTTGCTCAATTCTTGATTCCATCCGACTTCTTCAGTTCATTGTTGTTACACAAAAGTTTTACGGTTCCTGGTCCCATACAACAAAGGCCAGAGCAACTGAAAGCCTGTGGTAGTCCCCCAAAGTAAAGCTAGTCTGCCCTACCTGTCTTTAAGCTGGTTCTTTACCAAATCAATAGTAACAGGAGTCATCTCATTATTGGGAGTTTTGAAAGAGACAGAATTATCTGGTTTTGGAGGTTTTGTTTCAGCAGATCCGAAAGTAGAATAGGTGTAAGGGACATTATAAGATGAACCATAGGGTATTCCTTGGTAAGTGCTTGGGTAGAACAAATTATTTGTCTCGGCAGGCTGGGGTGCTTGGACCTGAAAGAGAAACATAAAATATTAGCTAAACTAAGCAGTCATGAAAGCTTTTTTAATAATATATTGAAATTTACAAGTTCTTTCATCTGATGATCCTGCAAACAAGTGTGTTAAAGTAGAATTCCAGCTAAAGCCAAATTAGTCTTAAAAGTGTTACTAAACCCCGGACCCTCCACTATATCTGCTCTCCCACAGTTCACAGAACATGGAACTGCAATTATTGTAGTAAATATAAATGGCTAAATACCTTTTCTCATCAGCAGTTAGAGCAGTCTTGTGGCTTCTGTGCCCAGCCCAGCACTAGCTAAAGCTTGAAGGAGGAGTTTTTTTTTCTGCTCCAAGAAGATGGAAATACCCTGACCTCTGTCTGGACAGTGCTGATTTGGCCCTGTGCTGATCATATGTACTCTCCCAAGAAAAAAAAAAAAAACTTCTCCAGCAATATACACCAAACTGAGCATGTGCATGCCTACGGTTCAGTCTGGAGACAAGTGGTGGTCACTTGAAAAAGGGGATGAACAGAGAAGAAAGGATCAAACAGCCTTTTCTACACAATGCAGAGGATTAACCCCTTAGGTTCCACAGGGAGTATAACAAGCATGCTTTACTGCATATACAGACTGATTTTACTGTTGTGGGTTTAGTAACACTTTAAAGCTGTTCCAGTTTTGTCATTTTAAATAGTTTATTTGGACCAAGCCGGAGCAGTTTCACCAATTTGGACAAAGGACCTTCAAATTCACAGCATCAGTCTTCAATCTGAAAGGGTAAATGGGGAACTGCTAGACCCAGTCAGGTTTTACTGCAATCTTGGACTCTGCCACAGAGATTTCCCCTCACATCCTGTTCTGAGAAAAACCTTTTGCCAGAAAAGAAGCGAGGGGGACTCTTACATAGCAGCTATTTTTTTTATTTTAAGTAGAGAATTGGAAAATTAGAACTCCTGGTAAGGCTAATTTCTGTCTGCAACCCTGCAGCAGATTTTCCCTTACTTCCTGTTTAGTAAAAAACAGGAAGTGAGGTTAAACCTCTCTAACAGAGCCCTGGATAAACCCAACAAGACTGGTAAACCTCAACCCTAGCCAAAATTAAAAAAACAAAAAAAAATGGGTTAGATATAAAATGTTAACTCGAACTGTATAAAACATTCTGCTATTATATGCAACTAGTATAAAAAAAATGCCCACCTGTGGTATACTAATTCCTTTACGTATCTGTTCCTGTTCCCAGCGACTGATTTCTTCATCTTGCTCCCCTGTTGCAAGAGCTTCGTCGTCGCTTCCCTCGATTCCTGTCACAAAAAACAAGAGTTGTGGGAAGCTGCATTGTCTGAAATATGGGTCCAAACGGAGAAAAAATGCTGCCAATATAGTAAAGGGTATGAAATGAACTCCTTAATGAGAACCTACAGCACTATTTAACTTTCTTTACACATACTGTGGTATGTGTGGCGTAGTGTGCAAGTGGTGCACAACACTTACACAAAAAAAAGCCCAAAGGCTGCGGTTTAAAAAAACAATAGCAATAGGGTAAAAGGGAAACTCCTCAAACTTACGCTACTTACTTTCAGTCTCTGAAAAAAATTACATTTCAGCAGCTACAAATACTGTAGCTGCTGACTTTTAATAAAAAGATACCTAGCTTTCCAATGATCTAGTGACATCATCACCTGGGTCAGTTCTTGACGTCCCCAGCATATTTACTGTGTGAAGCTGGCTGTGACTCCTTGCGACTTTACAATCAGCTTCCCACTGTGCAAGTGAAAGTCAAGCAGTGCTATGTGAATGGCTCCGCAGCCTCCCGAGACCTGTGCAGTGCCCCATGAGGGGCTCCTCACAAGATCTCCTTCGCTCTAGTTCCCTGGTCTCCTCCTCCCATGCCCGCCTCCAGGACTTCTCCAGGGTGTCACCCATCCTCTGGAACTCCCTGCCCCAACCCATCAGATTATCACCTACTCTCCCTCTCCTTTAGGCGCACCTCGAAAACCCATCTCTTTAGGGAAGCCTACCCCACCCCCTGCTAACTTGCCAACCTCCTCCACTCTTCCTACCACCCCATCCCCCACAGCTATCTCCTCCTGTGCCACCATCCCCTCCCTCCTAGATTGTAAGCTCGAAAGAGCAGGGCCCTTAATCCCCTCATGTTTTGCATTGTATTGTTATTCTGTCACATGTTCTGTCCCCCTCTGTAATGTACAGCGCTGAGCGAACTATTGGCGCTTTATAAATACTGTATAATAATAATAATAATAATAATAATGAGGGGGTTGGAGGGAGTTAATAAAAGTGGAACACCCCATTTAGGGTGATGTCCCGCTTTAACAATCACCCCAAGGGTCCATTCACACCAGCCTGGTCCTCTGCGGTGTGTTAAAAGCATGCATAAAGTTTGTTGCATTAGTGCATCTCATTCATTTTAACTAGTTATCACAACAGACCCAAAATCATGCATGCAGCATTCTCAGCAGCACACCAGCATACACATCCACTGGCAAAGTGTATTGGAATGCCTCAGAATTAATGCAACTGCATTTTGCCAACATATGCAACATATGAATTGTCATAATGCACTACAAAGTGTGAATGTGATTTTTTTTCCCTTTCAAATACAGGAATCTTTCCCATGCATCCAACAGCCAATGTAAAGTCTACTGCAAGATTTACCCAAACGAGTAAAACAGGAACTGCCTGACAGAAAGTTCTTGTCACTTAGCTCAGCACAAAATTAAGCACGACCTCTAAAAGTAACACAGTAATAGGGCTCACCAATTTCCTCAGCTATCTTCTGCCTTTGTGATTTCTCTCGTACTGAGAAAACGATCCGCCTCTTTTCATCATCATCGTCGTCATCGCTGGCATCATTCTCATCTTCACGTACCAATCTTTTGCCACCATCCGTATCCAAAGATGGAACGTCCCCTAGTTCCCGAGCCATCTGTCTCTTCTTGCGGGCAGCATGGATAAAGGCTGCATCTGGGATCTCTCCTACAAAATCACATCAACGGTTTTATGAAGATTTAGGAAGTGAAAAGGGAATCAAACCTTAAAGAGGAATTACATGTGTGGACGTCAGAGACCCGCCTCTCCACCTCGTCCAATCAGAGAATGCTTTGCATTCATTCAGAAAATGCAAATCATTCTCTGAACGGTGCCGGCACCAAGCAGCTGAGCTCCTGTGTTCAGAATGCAGCCACTTGGCACCGGACCCAGAAACAAGTGGCCACAACTGGAGTAGCGGTGTCAGTGTTGTGTTTGAAAATCAGGGATCTTTAACCTACTCTATCAGCAATCATTCTGACTTAGTACCTGGGCGCAGAACATTTAAAGATGACATAGAGTTGGCAAAAGAACCAGCTTTGGGTTTCTCATCCTCTTTTTCACTTTCTACTTCCATCTCTTCTTCACCAAGGTCACTGCCAGTGTTCATATCTTCCAGGCCACCATCTTTAATAACAATATTTCTGACAGGCTGATCTCCTAAACAAAAAGGAAGAAAAATGAAAACATTTTATCCAAACATGGGAATAAACAGCTTGGTGCTCCAGCACACTGCTGCCTGTTCTTGCCTCTAGTTGCACTCTTTTGTAGTCTGGAATCACAAGCTGGTTATAATCTACAAAGTTCAGCACTTTCTGATAGTACTGACATTGTCCCCACGCCTCTCTTAAATTCCTATTGTCTTATTGCAACTTATGCTTTCTAAAAATGTATTGTAGAATGTGTAATAATATTCACCTCTGGCATTAGTTTTACATTTAGCGGATAACGTATAGAAAAACTGGTGAGGACAGGGCATTAACAATCATAAATCATGTATAGGTAAGAAAAGCATAAAACCATCCTGACAAAAACACAAAGTTCCAATCATACCTTTTGTGATTGATAACACGTGTTTTAACCACTAGAGCACTAGCCAGTGTATATCCCTTCCTTTCCAGGCCTTTTTTTAGTGCTGTGATAGTTTGATAATTACTTGGCCAGTAAAACGATGTACCCCCAAAAAAAACATGTTCTAACAATTTTTAAACAGAGGATTTTCTTTTGGTGGCATTTAAAGGAGAAGTACAGTCACAGCTTGTTTGGTTGTACTACTTCTGTGAATCCCAGGAGTACAGTTCGTTCTGCACTCCTGTGACCAGTTATCAGCTGAGAACGGGCTCAAGTCTGCTGTCGTGACTCAGCAGGTCCATATCGCAACAATATGGTCAGGATCCACCCAGCAGCCTGAACCAGCACCTGGCTCAGCAGCGGAGGGGTATGGCTGGGGGTTTCAGAGCAGACAGCAGAGACTGACAGTCACCACACTCTGATCAGAGCAGTAGGATCACTCAGTTCTCAGCCTTGGAGCCAGAGGCAGACAGATGCAGCATCAGATCGATACTGCATCCACCAAAGTAAAAATAATTTTAAAAAAATGTTCCCCAACTTCTCTTAAATTAACCACTGGATTTTTTTCTCTTACTATATGAAGAAAGAAAAGAGCAAAAATTTTGAAACCCCACCACCTAACATTCCGACTCCCTATTGCATTTCTTGAGTCCCTAAAATGCCAGAACAATACAAACATTCCCAAAATTGTCTAGTTTAGGATATAGTGAATAGTGCCACAGCCCAAGCGTAGGGGTCAGGACTATGTAGTGCACAGCTTGCAGATATCAGCGGTCAAAATTAGTGTTCCCTTTTGGTGGTAATCGGTGTGAGTGCACCTTTAAATGTTGGTAGTCAGTGATGTGTGCCCCTTAAATTCAGGTGATCAGTGATGAGAGACCCATAATTGTTGGTGGTCAATGGTGTTTTTCTCCCCATAAAATTGGTGGTCAGTGTGCCCCCCCTCACAACCCTTTCATTGGTGGTCAGTGGGAGTGTTACTTACAAAGGATTGGCAGCAGAGCAGGAAATGGTTTGTTTACATTTGCAAATTATATGATCACAAGGTACAGAGCCACTCTGTGATCTGTGCTACATAATGACGTCTTGATCACAGGCTTTCAAAAAGAGCAGATTGTCCATGTGCGTTTTTTTACAATAGTAATCATGGCAGTAAGGTGGTTAATTTTTTGCCGCCCACATAACGATTATGTTACGTAATCGAGTCTCCCCACTGCCTGATTTATCTTCTTGAATCCTACACTAGCAACCTACAACTGCATACAATACACACAGATATAATTCTTGGGTTTCACTTTACACAGGTGTTTATAACCTATATAACCTATAGATAGAATAATCCCTGATGTCCATAGTATTCAATCGAATCATTCCTGGTGCTTACAGCATTGATCTCAGCTGTTTGCTTCTGTGTACCCGATGTTTGGCATTTGCGCATGCGCCATCGGGTCGGACTACAACAATATGGCGCCTGTTGCGCGGACATCCAGCATAGGGAAAATGGCGCATGACGTACCGCGCATGCGCCACCGTTCGTATTTAAAGACTGTCATTTGCGTCCACCACTGTAAGCTGCACCCCTATGAGTACGAGCCATTGCTCGAAACGCGTCAGAGAAAGCTACAGCAGGTCGGACGCATCACCGCCGGCGCCACGAGGGGCCCCGGCGGCCATCTTTGATCTTTTGCATGTCAGTTTTCCTGCTATCCTGTACCTCTAATAAAGATACCTGAGGATATTACACTATGTGGCCCTTTCTATTTATTTGAGCATTGGTGAAAACCGGCCAAATCTACGGAAAAGCTACATCTATTTGGATACCAGGCCTTGAGGGATATGCTGACCAGATCTGACCAGACCAGGATGAGGATACAGGAGGTCCAGTGATATTTTACACAAATGCGCATAAAGATTGCGTATCTGGTGAGTGCGCAGTCTTCATATTTTATCACCTGTTGGTCCTTCATATAGGACGTTTGAAGATCATCCCGGATCTCAAGAGCACTCCTTCATTGGACTGTTTCACTCTCCTCACTTTACGGCCACCATTTAGTGGCGGTATTAATTTCAGTCACTGTTTATCACTATTGTGTACCATTAGTGGTTTATTTATTATTGTGTCTAGTTATATAGCGCTGCACCTCCTCTTTCACATTTGATCCTACACTAGCAACCTACAACTGCATACAATACACGCAGATATAATTCCATGACGTGGACAAGAAACAAAGCATCATGCCATGTGCACACCCACAGCTGCTGAAGGGGGTAGCAGCAGGGGGAGGGGGGGGGGGGGGTGTTGGGAGAGAGTAACCAGGGTAAAAGCATGGCTCAGTTTTATGCCCCCCCAATCTCAGGTGCGAACAAGCACTTAAACAAGCTCTAAACGAACTGGAAGAGCATGTGGTATAAAATACACATTTCATTGTTAGAACAATTACTCATTTACCTGCAAAAGAAAGCAGAGAACCACACAGTTGAATTAATTTCTTACCATCTAGTCCTAGGATAACATCTGGCTTGGGTTTCGTTTTCTCCTGATCCTCTTTAAATTCCTTTTTAAGGAGTTTTACTATCTTCTTGCTGTGATTTGATTTCTTTATTTTAAAAACTTCTTCCTCTGTGTAGTAAAAGATACCACAAATAGAAATGATCAGGAACTACAATAGTCAGGAAAGAAGAACATATTACCCTTTCCCTTCCCTGAACCTAATTCAAACTGAAAAATGCAGTTCGTGGCATTCACACACAAACACGTCGCCCATGGAACAAAATTCCTGAATGGCTTTCACCTTTTAGATTATAGATATTCAAACATTAAAGTAGAACTAAAAATAAAACTTTTTTTTTTTTTTTAGTTTTGGATAGAGTGGAGTTGGGTTAGACCATCTGTCAGTTTTTATTGCTGTGTTCCTGTTATGGAGATTCACCCTCTCTATTTGTCCTGTTTACCATTATCATCGAAAGTGGAAAAGAAACCCCAAATTTTGGACTGCCTCCAAAAAAGTAAAAGAGGGAAATTTTTCATTGGGGACACTAGTTCTGGTGACCTGTGAATTCTCTTAATTTTAAAAGGGATTTTCTCTCACTTCCTATTTTGGCTATGGGACAGGAGGGGAGTGCAAATCTCCCAAATGGGACACAGAAGACAAAATATAAACTGACAGGGGTTATAACCCTGCCTAACTCTATTCAAAATGAAAGTTTTTCATACAGTTCTACTCTAAAGTAAATCTAAAAACTTTTTTTTTTTTTTTTAAACTTGGATGGAGTAGGGAAGGTTTTTTTTTTGCGGCCTCTGCTGAGCTTCACACCATTTGTCCTATGACCATTTTCACCAGGACTTAAAGTGAGGAGAAATTTAGATGTAAATAGAACAAAAATAGAGGCAAAATCTTCACTTGGGTATAAGTGTTCTGGTGACAACTGTAAAACAATGGATTTCCCTCACATTAGAGAAAACTCCTCTTCTCTCCTGTTGCGCAGGACAAAACAGGCAATAAAGGCAAATCTTCCTGACAGGAGACAGGCAGAAAAAAAAACTTGTTGGGGGTTTAAACCACTTGATACTATATGCAAAATGTTAAAAAAATGTTGGTTATAGATCTGCTTTAACTAGCACTGTGCTAAGAATAACTGAATATCACAGAGCAATTCAAAGAACAAAGACCTCACAGCAATACAACATGAAATGAGCACTATGCAAATGTGAAAGACAGAAAGAGATCAACAAAACTCCAAACTTATTTTAAGGATTGGCACCTTTGGCGAGTGGGTACCTGAAGTTGACAGATGCCCGCTCCCACATCCGCTGCGATCACCTAGGCGGTCGGAAGAGGAAGTGGTCCTCATACCCTCCCTCCCTGTTGTCTTGTAGGACACGTGACAGGTCCCAGAATACAACAGAGCCATTCAAGAAGCGCAGCGCTACTTGCGTATGCGCAGTGGGCACCCAGCTGTGAAGCTGCAAGCTGTCACAGCCGGGTGCCCACACTGAAGATGCCGCCACCTAGAATACAGGAGGGCCGGTGAAATGGGCTACAGCAGGGGGACCGCGGGACAGGTAAGTGGCTGTTTTTTTAAAAGTCAGCAGCTACAGTTTTTGTAGCTGTGACTTTTCTTTTTTATAGAGTGAGTGGAACTCTGCTTTAAGTAATGTCTGGGGCTTTTAAAAATAAAAGGAGCTTCATGGCGACTTAAACACTTAATAATTTTAACATTGCGCCATTTATTTCCTCCACCCCTCCTTCTCTCCAGCACCGCACCCAGGGATTAGCAGGGAGGGGAGAGACCGTGCAGTGTAATGAGCACTGGTTGGCTGCTCCTCAGGAAAGGGGAGTGTCTGGCTTATCCTCTCTCCATTTCGCTGCCAGTTTTTGCATTATTTGCACACGTTTAAAAAAAAATAATTTAAGGCCTGAAGATGACACAAAGCCCCCCAACATATATTTTCTGAAATCAGAGATCCTAGAGAATAAAAGAGCAGTAGTTGTAATTTTTTAAGTCACAGGAATATTATCACAAAGGTCAAGGAAACGCAAAATTTATTATATTGTGATTTGTTTTTTGAATGAAAAGTTAATGAAAGTGTAAAAAAAAAAAAAAAAAAAAAAGTGTTTGAAAAATTGCTGCGTGAATATCTTGTGACATAAAAAAATTGCAACACCCACCATTTTATTCTCTGCCTCTACTTAAAAAAAAAATTACACACATAATATATATATATATACACACACATACATACACACACACACAGCTCAAAAAAATTAAAGGGACACGTTGATGCAGCAGGCTAGTCCATTTTGCTGAAATTTAGGTGCAGCAACTCAAAATGGTCCTCAGTAGTTTGTATGGCCCCCCCACGTGCTTGTATGCATGTCTGACAACGTCGGGGCATGCTCCCAATGAGACGATGGTTAGTGTCCTGGGGGATTTCCTCCCAGATCTTGACCAGGGCATCACTGAGCTCCTGGACAGTCTGAGGTGCAACGTGGTGACATCGGATGGACCAAAACATGATATCCCAGAGGTGCTCTATTGGATTTAGGTCAGGCAAGCGTGGGGGCCATTCAATGGTATCAATTTCTTCATCCTCCAGGAACAGCAGCTTACTCTCACCACATGAGGCCGGGCATTGTCATGCACCAGCAGGAACCCAGGACCCACTGCACCAGTGTAGGGTCTCACAATGGGTCCAAGGATTTCATCATGATACCTAATGGCAGTCAGGATGCCATTGTCTAGCCTGTAGAGGTCTGTGTGTCCCTCCATGGAGATGCCTCCCCAGACCATCACTGACCCACCACCAAAACGGTCATGCTGAACGATGTTACAGGCAACACAACGTTCTCCATGGCTTCTCCAGCCCCTTTCATGTCTGTCACATGTGCTCAGGGTGAACCTGCTCTCACCTGTGAAAAGCACAGGGTGCCAGTGGTGGACCTGCCAATTCTGGTGTTCAATGGCAAATGCCAATCAAGCTCTATGGTGCCGAGCAGTGAGCACAGGGCCCACTAGAGGACATCGGGCCCTCAGGCCACCCTCATGAAGTCTGTTTCTGATTGCTTGGTTAGAGACATTCACACCAGTGGCCTGCTGGAGGCCATTTTGTAGGGCTCTGGCAGTGCTCATCCTGTTCCTCCTTGCACAAAGGAGCAGATACTAGTCCTGCTGATGGGTTAAGGACCTTCTACGGCCCTGTCCAGCTCTCCTAGAGTAACTGTCTCCTGGAATCTCCTCCATGCTCTTGAGACTGTGCTGGGAGACACAGCAAACCTTCTGGCAATATCACGTATTGATGTGCTGTGCTGGAGAAGTTGGACTGCCTGTGCTACCTCTGTAGGGTCCAGGTATCGCCTCATGCTACCAGTAGTGACACTGACCCTAGCCAAATGCAAAACTAGTGAAAAAACAGTCAGAAAAGAGGAGCAGGGAAAAAATTGTCAGTGGCCTCCACCTGTAAAACCATTCCTGTTTTGGAGGTTGTCTAATTGTAGCCCATCTAGAGTTAATTTCATTAACACCCAAGCAGCTGAAACTGATTAACAACCTCCTCTTCTACTTCACTGACCAGATAAGTATCCCAGGAGTTTAATTGACTTGATGCTATACTCTGATTAAAAAGTGTTTTAAATTTTTTTTGGAGCAGTGTGTGTGTGTGTATATATATATATATATATATATATATATATATATATACACACACACTATATCGCCTAAAGTATTGGGACGCCTGCCACACAGATGAACCTTAACAGCATCCTAGTCTTAGTCCGTAGGGTTCAATATTGAGTTGGCCCCGCCCTTTGCAGCTATAACAGCTTCAACTCTTCTGGGAAGGCCGTCCACAAGGTTTAGGAGGGTGTCTATGGGAAGGTTTGACCATTCTTCCAGAAGCACATTTGTGAGGTCAGGCACTGATGTCGGGGGAGGAGGCCTGGTTCGCAGTCTCCACTCTAATTCATCCCAAAGGTGTTCTATCGGGTTGAGGTCAGGACTCTGTGCAGGCCAGTCAAGTTCCTCCACCCCAAACTCGCTCATCCATGTCTTTATGGAGCTTGCATTGTGCACTGGAAGGGGCCATCCCCAGACTGTTCCCACAAAGTTGGGAGCATGAAATTGTCCAAAATGCCTTGGTATGCTGATGCCTTAAAGCGGAGTTCCACTCGCCCTGTCAAAAAATAAAAGCAGCTACAAAAGCTGAGTTGCTGTTGTTCCCAGTTGCTTCCACTTTGTTATAATCCCACTAACAGTTGACCGTGGAATATTTAGTAGCCAGGAAATGTCACGGATGGACTTATTGCACAGGTGACAACCTATCACGGTTCCACACTTGGAGTCACTGAGCTCCTGAGAGCGATCCATTCTTTCACAAATGTTTGTAGAAGCAGTCTGCATGCCTAGGTGATGATTTTATACACTTGTGGCCATGGAGGTGATTGGAACACCTGAATCCAATGATTTGGAGGGCTGGCCCAATACCTTTGTCAATATAGTGTATATACAAATATAAAATGTTTGGGGGTTCTAAGTCATTTTCTAACAAAAATGATCATTTTTACATGTAGGAGAGAAATTTCAGAATTTGCCTGGTAGGGAAGTGGTTAATGAGACCTCCTGGAGGCTAAAAGACCACCTGATGACTCTCCTGTCCTCCAATGAAGATAATAATGTGCACATTGCTCTTTATTAGCGTCTTTTGCCGGCCATATCAGATGGGGAAAGCGACCCATGGAGCAGACATGGCAATTTACAAGTTGCTTTGGGATCAGTAACAGGAAGGGGAGATCAGAGACAGGATGTTCGCTGCTCTCCCTCCCCTCTACCTGGTTATACCCCCCATGCCAGTCCAGGGACCGCCGTTGGGCTCACAGAGCCTGGAAAACATGGGGGTTGGGCGGCTATTACTGGAGGTGTGGAAGAGTTCCAGCAGCAGCTTTACAATACAGGACAAGGAGGGCCCACATCTGGGGGAGGTCAGCCATGCTGGGACTTGTGGGGCACTCATAGCCCGCCCATTGCTGTCAATGATGGGGGGAGGGGAGGTCTGTCACCCATCACTCGTGATACTCCCAGCACCTGGAGCCCATTCCCGCCCTCCCCTCCTCCACGCTCACCATCCTCTTCATCCTGGAAGCTGAGGAGTTTGGATTTAGGCTCCCGGGCCCGGAAGGCCGTCTGCACGCCGCCGTCTGTCTGAGGGAGGCTGGGCGGAGGAGGCACGACGAGGGGCTCGCTGACCTCCGAGGCCTCCTGTTCTCTTTCCTCTTCCTCCGAGTCATTTCTCTTCCTCACATTCACCCGCCGAGCCTTGCGAAACATGGCGGCCCCGCCAAACCGAACACAGCACCGAGCAACGCCGCGCCGAGCTCCGCACCACGCACAGCGCGCTCACAACAGCGACCCCTACCGCACGACGGCTTCCAGTACAGCGCGATCACTACACCACGGCAGCCCACAGCGACCCCTACCGCACGGCGGCTTCCAGTACAGCGCGATCACTACACCACGGCAACCCACAGAGACCCCTACCGCACGGCGGCTTCCAGTACAGCGCGATCACTACACCACGGCAGCCCACAGAGACCCCTACCGCATGGCGGCTTCCAGTACAGCGCGATCACTACACCACGGCAGCCCACAGCGACCCCCTACCGCATGGCGGCTTCCAGTACAGCGCGATCACTACACCACGGCAGCCCACAGAGACCGCCAATACACCGTGCATACAATACCACACAGCGGCCTCCAATACACTGTGCAAACTACACCACAGCGACCTCTATCACACGGAGGCCTCCAATACACCGTGCGTACTACACCACAGCGACCCCTACCACAAGGAGGCCACTAATGCACTGTGCTTGCTACACAACTACAGCACACCGCGACCCCATCGCACGGCGGTCTTCAATGCTCCGTGCTTACTACACCATTACAGCCCACAGCGACCCCTACCGCAAGGCTGTATCCAATGCCCCCGGCTCTCTGTGCTATTGCTATCATGGTGGCCTCTAATGCAAGCTCTCACTACTAGACTGTTGCCCACAGCGACCCCTACCGTACGGCGGCCTCCAATTTCCTGAGTAGTATAAGAGCGACATCTAGCGTCAGAGTCTGCTCATCACCGCACTTGTATGAGCCATGGGATTATAGCTGCACCTAGCCCTCGCCAAACAACAAGTTCACATTGGCTTTTTAATTCTAACGCACCTATAGTGTTAAAACGTTTATATCACGTTAATGCACCACAAACACCCCTTGATATTTTTTTTAAAGAAGTGATGTAGAGGGAGTGGCCATCTCTGCATTCACATTTGAGTGTAGTGAATTTAAGCGGTTATCGCGCATGTTCTTTTGCACATTTTCTTTTTTTAGGTGTTTTTGAGCTTTGGCACTTTTTATTAGCCAATAGAGAAATATATCATCTGTTGCATCATTTGTTGCTAGGTGTTTCAGCTTTTATTCCTTTTATTATTATTTATATATTATTATTATACAGTGTTTATAAAGCGCCAATAGGTTTGCTCAGCGCTGTACATTATAGTGGGGGACAGAACATGAGACAAGACAGTAACAATACAATACATGAGGGGTTCGAGGGCCCTGCTCTTTCGAGCTTACAATCTAGGAGGGAGGGGGTAGAGGTACAGGAGGAAGTGGCTGTGGGGGATGGAGTGGTAGGAGGAGTGGAGGAGATCGGCTGTTAGGTGAGGGTGGGGTAGGCTTCCCTGAAGAGATGGGTTTTCAGGGTGCGCCTGAAGGTGAGGAGGGTAGGTGACAGTCTGATGGATTGGGGTAGGGAGTTCCAGAGGATGGGGGAAGTCCTGGAGAAGTCCTGCAGTCGGGCATGGGAGGAGGAGACCAGGGAGCTAGAAAGTAGGAGGTCTTGTGAGGAGCGAAGGGCACGGGTAGGGTGGTATTTGGGTATCAGGTCGGTGAGGTAGTTTGGGGCAGCGTTATGGATGGCTTTGTATGTCAGAGTTAGTAATTTGAATTTAATGCGCGGGACAATTGGGAGCCAGTGTTTTGTTAAGAGGTTAGAGTTCAGGTTAGAATTAGGGTTTGGGGTATGGCTTAATATTTTATTTATTGTATTCTTATTATTTATTAATTCTTTATTTTTTTTTATAGTGTTAGGGTGATAATAATAATACTAATAATAAATGAATACATACATGTAAAATAAATACACAAATAAATAAAAATAGTAAATGAGAGACCTCCGCAAAAAAGTGGGAATTTACAGGCAACTCAAAAACGAAATACTGAGGTGAAATAGAACAATATTTTATTCCAATATCTAAAAGACACAATGATGTCATTAATAAAAAGCCAAATACAAAATGTTATATTGCATGGCTACAATAATTCAAAAGATCCAGCCTATCAGGGATAAGAAGTCCTCCTTATCTTCATGGAATATCATCAGTGGAACACCCGACGCGTTTCAGATCACTCTCTTTCATCAGGGGTGAGCATTTGGAGGAGGACGGTATGTCCTATAACATGAATACATATAATAAGTGTACACATATGCAGCATTGGCTCATACATAAATAATAGTTTACATAGAAAGAGCAAAACCATCCATCCTTTATACATTTGGATCAGGTGCAGCCATATCAAAAATGGAATGCGTCTGTCATCGCCTATTGGTACCCACAGGGGCAGGAGCGGACTGACCATTCGAGCACTCGGGCACTGCCAGAGGGCCCGGGGTCAGTAGGGGGCCCCATGAGATGCCCCTGGTACCTTTTTCATAGGCTCTTTTCAGTTTGGGCAAGGACACAGGGGCCCCATGATCCCCTATTGCCCGGGGGCCCCATGAGTTGTCAGTCCGCCCCCTCTAGGGTACCCTGCCTGTCAGTGCGTTTTTGAAAAAGACAGTTTACTACCTATTGCCCGGGGGCCCCATGAGTTGTCAGTCCACCCCTGCACAGGGGACGCCATGAGCTACGTGCACCCAGCCCAGGCACTCTCACACTGAGACCACGATCATCCGGTTGTCATCAAGAAAAGGGACCCCTCAAGAGTTGGTTCTGGCCAGCTCAGTGGATTGCTTTAAAAAAGGCCTGGATTCTTTCCTAGATACACAGAGTATAACTGGACAGTGGCGTCCCAAGGCAGGTGCAGGGGGTGCAGCCTGCACCGGGTGATACCTACCGCACGGGGTGACACCGGACCCGCTCCACAAAAAGGTAAGTTGTAAAGCAAGTTGACGATCCCCGCAGGATGGATCCGATCTGCGGATTGGGGAGCATAATGGATCGGATGCCGATCCATTATGCTCAATCCGCAGATCTGAACCATCCTGCGGGGATCGTCGGCATGCAACCTATACGGGGTGACACCGGACCCGCTCCATGAAAAGGTAAATTGTAAAGAAAGCCGACGATCCCCGCAGGATGGATCGGATTGGGGAGCATAATGGATCGGAGTCCGATCCATTATGCTCAATCCAGAGATCCGATCCATTCTGTGGAGATTGTCGGGGGGTGTCACCAAGTGTTATTGCACTAGTTGACACCAACCCTAGGGACGTCCCTGTAACTGGGTACTAACATTTATAGGTAAAGTTAAACCAGGGAATATCCGATTGCCTCTCGGGGGATCAGGAAGGAATTGTTTTTGGCATTAAGAATCATATGGTTTGATTTGAAGTGCGCCACTAAGCTTTTAAAGTGGAAGTAAACCCACTTTTGTATCTTTTACCTACGGGTAGGTTTATAATAAAATTTACCTGTAGATAAAATGAATATCTCCTTAAAGCAGAGTTCTACCTATTTTTACATGTTGCTGATATCAGAGTACAGTTATAACATAGTACAGTTAAAAATGGATAAACTTTTTTTTTTTTTTTTTAAATAATTTTTTTTTCCTGTATACAAGAGGCACTTCCGGTCCTGGCCGCCTAAGCGATTTCGTCATTAGGCGATTTCTGAGGTCTCCTGGGATATCAGCATCACCTATCCCAGCAGTCCTCGGGAAGCCTAATAGTGAAATCTCACGGTATTTTTAGACTAGAAATGATGCGATCGAGAGGCCATTTTTGAGAAATAGGATCTGCAAGGAGGAAATACAGACGCTGTGTTTTGGACACCGCTGGATTAATTGATTGAGAGGTTGCCATAACAAAGGGGCAGGAACTCGCCAACGCTGCCATTGCTTTGGCAACCTGTAATCAACACAGTGTCATTACTGCGCAGGCACAAGATCTGGAGGTGCATGCTGGGTAGCCAGCTGCACTGAATTTGGGAAACAAATAGGAGAGGGCTTCAGATGATCCTGTGGGGGATCCTGTGAGTAATGACAGATTTAGAAGTAAAAAGAATGATTACACTTGTGACAGTATCCTAATTTGATTGTACATATAAAGAGAATAATGGGGGTGCTTTTTAAAAAAAATTGCCGAAGAAAATGGAGCTCCAGTTTAATGTGCCATGTTTAGGAGATATTTGCTCTTTTTGACAGCCAGCACATGCAATTTGAACGAACTGCATCTCCGTGCTGCTGCTTCAGAGCGCTGTGCCATGGCCTGAGACCTGTGATGTCATCACAGCACGGCCAGTCAGACAGCCGGAGCTCGCAAACCCAGAAGGAAGACCGGGTGAACATGGAAGCCTCTGCAGCGGGGACAGAGCACTGCTGGAGGGCTTCGTTCTAAGGTCCTTCATAATGTGCTAGTATGCGATGTATACTTGGACATTAAGACATTACTTTGCAGGGGATTTTTTTTTTTCAAGCTGCAGTTTACTAACGCTTTGAAGAAGACTTACAGGTATGGCATTTTTTTCCATAGCTACATTGGTCCTGCTAGGGGGCCCCATGAGTTGTCAGTCCGCCCCTGGTGGGGTATATGTTCTCTACAGGATTACAACCTCAAAACTACATGTCTTGCATACAGAAAGGTTCCAGAAAAAAAAACAAAAATTGGTTGGACGCCTTAACAGCACCAATTTTCCTTAAAATATAATCTAAGTCTGTTTGTTAACACTATACAGTATATTACACATTGTGAAATCAGCCATCAGCAATGAAGGTGTGGAAAGAAGACTACTGGCCATTTATCAAAAATATTATATCATGGCCTGGGCAGGTTTGTTCGCACCCCTCAAAACAATATAAATAATTGGAGCATAGATTTATTTCAAAATGACAGTTTTCTGTAATTAGTAACATGTCTTTATATCTGTAATTAGTTGGCCTATTTAAATAGAAATAAGATGCCAATCACGGAGTTCATCTGAGCTGTCAGCTGGGTTCCCTCTCTCTATAACCCTCCTACAACCCTGTTCCTAATGTTTCTGCTTATATATTGCGAGGACAGTGTTTGTTCATCTCGTTGTTGGTATGTCTAAATGTTTAATATGGACAAGCCTTTCTCAACCTTTATTAGTCCAGAGGTCCCCCTAAATAATTTTCTGGACTCTAATGAGCCCTTAGTAAAACCAATTCCTTGGCAATCAATGGCCCCTTGCATTGGTGGTCAGCAGGAATAATTGCAACCCTCAAAGGTAAAAAAGATAATTGGTGTCATGCTGCTGGTTTTGCCAAGTTTTGTGGGTCCTGGAACTAAGAAGGCACCATTAAATGGAAGGTCAACCAGCCACAGCTCAAGGAACCCCTAGCAAACTCTGGAGGAACCCCAGGGTTCCATGGAACTTGGTTGAGAATGGCTGTTATATTGTCTCCAGGGCATGATGTAAGTTTGATAATGTTATATTTTCTTAGACATAGGAACTATATGCTCTGCTTTTATGGGGTTTTTTTTCTTGAATATGGAGCCTTGACTTTGTATATTATACAACATGTGTCTACCATCTGTCACATGTTCACACACTTGAGATAGGTTCTGCTTATGACTGAATTTGAAACATCTTGATTTATCTTATATAAGATACAGAGTCATGTTTTGGTTTGACTGTTGTAAACTTTCCAATAAATACACATTTACACTAATTGGGAATGAGTTGTCACTCTGCTGCCACACTGACCATGGACCATATAGATCAAGGACATCTAGAGAGAAATGTACTGCCCAATGCAAGTAAACCCTGTCTCAGTCATAGATCAACCCATGTAGCAATGAGTCAAGAAGGGCTGAACGGACTTTACTTTATAAATGTAGATGTGCAAGGTTTTATTTTTATACTGGCGTAGCGCTACCCTTGCAGGAGCCAATGGTACTAATGAGTACTCCTAGCAGTCACACATGAATGGAAATCACTGACCATTAGAAATTGAACAGATTGTATTCGCAAACCAAAGTAAAAAGGTAATACAGCAGATTATTAGTTCAAAATCAGCCAATGGGAATACAGTCAATGTAAATACAATGCGAATAACCCAGGTACCTTTAAAGTGTTACTAATCCCACAACAGTAAAATTAGTTTATGCATGTATGTAAATGCAGTAAAGTATTCTTGTTATACTCACTGTGGAACCTAAGGGGTTAATTCCCCACATTTGTAAAAAGGATTTTTGATCCTGTCTTCTCTGATCCTCCCCTTCTTCTGTGCCCAATATAACTCTTGGCTTGGAGACAAGCTGCAGATGCTCAGTTTGGTGTGTATTGCTAGAGAGGTTTTTTTTTCTTTCGAAGGGTGCATGTGATCAGCACAGGTTCAATCAGCACTGTCCAGAGAGAGGGTCAGGGGTCCTGCAGCCTCATAGGACAATCAAGGGAGAATTAAAACTCCTCCTACAAACTTTAACCAGTTCTCTACTGGACACTGATAGAAGTCACAAGACTGCTTAAACTGCTCATGATAAAAGGTATTCAGCAGTTTATATTTACTAACATACTTGCATTTCCATGTTCTGTGTACTGTGGAAGACCAGATATAGTGAATGCAGGGTCCTGGGTTTAATAACACTTTAAGAATGTACTCAGCATGGACTGCAGTAACACGCGCATAAAAAATAGCTCCCTGACTGCACCCCATGCGATGATAGAGGGCTAGCAATAAGACTAGTTCAGGCGAGATGATTGATGATTAAAGGGGCCCCCTTGAGCAGCAATGCAGTGGAGGCGGTTGGGGTGGATTCAACTCAGGCAGCGATTTTGGAATATAGAACATCAACCTCAAACTTTCCCCATGGCTCAGTGATCAGCACGGCAGTTGGCTCTGGTACAGCCCCATCAGATGCAGTCTGGCCCAGCCTGGTCCAACACAGCACGGCACAGCGCAGTTCACACACACCTTTCTGGTTGGTGCAACTCTCTCCAATCCCTGGCCACTTCCCAGGCTTTTTCTTATATATTGTCCCTCCCCCTCTCCAGTGCTTGTGGGCCTTGTAGTTGGGATCCCAGCTGTACTGTGTACAAGACCCTCCTTCCAGACTACATTTCCTAGATTGCTCTGGGCACTGGTGTTGGCTAGGCAAAGTAGTGGACACTGCCATCTTGTGGGCAAATAGAGTTCTGCATCCCAGTAAAAATGCCCAGAATTACACTGGTGCTGGTAAAAGTGTAACAAATACCTGTTGATCCGGTGAGTTTCTGCTGTCTCTGAAGCTTTCTTTATGGGCTCATTCACACCAGTTTGATTAACTAGATCAACGTGTTTTTTATGTGCCCTGTTCACAGCATACAAGCGTGATGGAGTGCATTGCTTAACAATGCAGCATGTCTAATACTGGGCAGTGGCCTTAAAAAAAAAAAACAACTATCAAGTTTCCAATAAAAAGAAGGCATGAAGAATACATAGTGTGTCACAGTAGTGTCCTCTGCCCCCCTTCACATCACCACCCACATTAGTGTACTCTGCCCCATTCGCATTGTTCTCAGCCCTTCTTCACATCACCCTCCCACTATAGTGTCATCTGACCCCCTCACATCACCCTGCCACTGTAGTGTCCTCTTCCCCCATAGCAGTGTCTTCTGCCCTATTCCCCCCACAGTAGTGTTCTGTCACCCTCCAATGCAGTGTCCTCTGCCCCCTTCACATCACCCCCCCCCACTGTAGTGTCCTCTGCCCCGCTCACATCACCCTGCCACTGTAGTGTCCTCCGCCCCTCTCACATCACCCTGCCACTGTAGTGTCCTCTTCCCCCATAGCAGTATCCTCTGCCCTATTCTCCCCACAGTAGTGTTCTGTCACCCTCCAATGCAGTGTCCTCTGCCCCCTTCACACCACCCCCCCATCTCACTGTAGTGTCCTCTGCCCCCCCTCACATCACCCTGCCACTGTAGTTTCCTCTTCCCCCATAGCAGTGTCCTCTGCCCCACTCCCACAACAATAGTGTTCTGTACCCCTACCTCAATGCAATGTCCTCTGCCCCCTTCACATCATCCCCCCCCCCAACTATAGTATCCTCTGCCCCCTCCCTCCCACAGTAGTGTCCCCCCTCCAACAGTGCCTCCTATACATACCTGTGCTCAAATCCTAATAACTTGTACATGCATTTATCTATCAGGTGCTAAAGGGTTGTAAGCTCATATTAACACTAGAAATCCCAAAGGAACCCTCTGCACACTGCTATATACCCTTTCTAGCAAACTTTACAATACAAAATAGGGATATTTAGTTCACACATATTGCAATACATGTTTAGACTGGCCAACTGCGTCAAAGTAATCCCTCTATGGCCAGTCCTACTCTACTCTGCCAACGCAAATGCTACTGTGGACACAATATAGGGGAAAAGACAAAGTACGGGCTGTCCCCCAGTTGGCCAGCTTAAACATGTATTGCAATATGAGTGAATGAAGTATCCCTATTTTGTATTGTAAAGTTTGATTCTTTGAATACTATGCTGCCCCCCGCGCTCAGTTAACATAAGAGCGACAGAGGCTAGAGGGAGGCAAAGCCGCAGTCACGATTCACCTGTCAGCTTCTTGCAGTCGACCGATCCATTATGATCAACGGCTAGCTGAGTCCAATGGGATTTAAAAAATTGCTCACATGACTGAAAACAAAGTTCCTTATCCATGTGTTAAAACTTTGTGCAAAAGCTACTGGACAATGCCAAAAATGAAGGTCTGCTCCATTGCCAGCCTTCTGCCTCTCAGCACAAAAGCCATTCATAAACAAACCAGTCACCCTTCCCCACTAAAAAAATACTTACCCTTCTGGCTCAAGGCTATATGAGAATGCATTTCAGCCAATTGCAAGATGCATTCTCTTGGGATTTCGGGCTCCTAGCTCTGCTAAGAGGCATGATGATATCATGCTTGCCTTCCAGAAGGATTAAAGCGGTGGTAGAGTCCCATTAAGAGACTAAAAAAATTGTCCCCTGCAGGTTTAAGTCATAATGTACAAGTATACGTGCATACCAGTACATTATGAGAGACTTATAGATGGAGACAGCTCTGGTTCCATGTTAATCAAGTCTTCCTTCTGGGTTCCAAATCTTCAGCTGCTTGAATGACTGGGCTGCGAAAGCACATGCGCATGGAAGTGACTTGCCATGGCACGCAGAACAGGCCATAAATGATGTCTGAGCTGCACGTGAACAGCTCAGGTCGCATTACCCGCTAATAGGCAGGGCGGTCATTTATGACAGAAGAGACCTCTAGGGTCTCTTCTGTTATAAAAATTCTGCCTGTTAGTGTGTTTTTTAAAAAGACAGTTTACTACCACTTTAAATATTTTTTTGCAGGGACCAAAGTCATTTTTTTGGGGGGAGGTGTGAACAGTTTGTTTAAAAATTGACTTGTAAAGCAATTTGTGCTGAGGTGGCAGGGCGCTGGCAAAACCCATCCTTCTTTTTGCATTGGAAGGTTCAACTTTAACAGCATAAACACTTTTTTCTATCAGTTTGTCTAGGTCGGGTAGATTCATCCTGGTGACCATTGTTACTGAAAGAGAAAGTGGTGGAAAAATCCAAAATTTTACAGTTATCACCAGTAGAGGAAAAGTAAATCTTCCAGTGGGGACATGAGTTCCTGTAATAACTAAGGGAATTTGTCTCAGAAAGTGAAGGGAAATCTTCCCAATGGGACCCAGCCACAAATAAACTGACATGGGTATTAACCCTTCCCACTCTATCTAAATCCAAAAAATAAAGATTTGGCTATATACAGTACACCTTAATTTTTTTCAATAAGCTTTTTGTCATACAAATCAAAGTTCAAACGTCCCACAGTAAATTACCCACAATTCTTGGTCCATAGATTGTGTTAATTTTCAAATGGGGTTGTGTTTATTGACATGATTCATAAGACCAGACAGTATGGTCTGTCCAGACAGTATGGTCACCTGCTGACTTGTCACCATCCACAGACAACTTAACTCTTCCTAACTTTAAGACACAGAAGTTGAATCAATACACATTTACATCAGATAATAGCAGTGCAGAGGATGCTTTTCCAGGCTTTTGAAGTGTATGACTTGGCCGTCTCTGGAAATAACTAGGACTGAGGGAACATGGAAGAAATGAGGAGGGCCTAGCTAGATTTGTATAGACTTCCTGAAAAAAAAAATAAGGAAAGGAAAATATGTAGAACGCCCATAAAGCAGTGAGATTTCACCTTTTATCCTCCTAGTGCACATTTTAACCACTTTGAGAAACACTTGTTACAGGGCTGGGACTAAAACACACTGAAATCAGACACAGTCAGGCATTTAACATTTTCAGAGATACTTCTGGTACCCTTATATTCTTATGGGCAATTTTTCCATTTTTGGTTTGTTAATTCAGTGATAATTGTTTTGTTCCAGCCTAGTTCACACCTATGCAGTTTGCATTTGATCTGTTTCTGCAGTGCTTTTTGTGGCGCATTTTGTGTTTTTGCGCATGTGCTACTGACACGTTTTTCATGCTTTTTTTATGCGCTTTGTATTTTTTAACGCTTTTTTGGCCAGTTTGTTGTTAGGCAGATGAAAAAAATGCAAAACGAGTAAAAATAAAAATCAAAAACATGTAAAAAATACACTACATGATTTTTCCTTGCTGAGAGAAAAAAAAGCTGCATGAAAAAAAAAAGAATATTAAAAAATAAAATAAAATAAATATCTTGATGTGTTTGGGTTAAGTCTCACTTAGTGTCAGTGTGTTTTAGGTAGGAACAGGAGACTTTATTTTGAGTTGTTCTTTGGTGGAAGGTTATGGTAGTAGCCAGAAATTTACAGCTAAAGTTAAAAAATATATATTTTTTTTACTATTTTGAATTAGTTTTCCTTTGATAATAAAAAAAAATCAGGAGATACCCATTACAATTTACCACCAAATGAAAGTCCAATTTTTCCTGAAAAAAAACAAGGTATAATCCACCTGGATGCACAAAGTAGTTGTGATGATACGTACAGTTTTCCTAACATATTGCAAACTTGCAAAATTGTGCTTAGGCATTAACATTTGTTTTACCTTTAGGTGCGAAGGGGTTAAGGAATAAACAATCGACTTTCCACAATCTTCATTATTTGCTAGAACTCAGAAGAAAGGAATGGCACATATAGCGTAATTTTGTATAAAAATCAATTTATTTGAAAATTATTTAAAACCACTCACAAACATTACTCTTTACATACCGCTCATCAAAGTTTAATTATTCATCTAATACGCTATAAACTGTCCAGCAAGCACAGAGACTTTTCCTCACCACATCCGCCCAGCAAACCACATGGCGTCTAGCGTCACTTCTGGTGTGGAGTTTGACGTAACTTCCATCCTCCATGCAGTCACGCTCTGATGCATTTCATCACTTACGACTTCCTATATCTTATATAATATATGGATAAATGAATAGAAATGTTAATAGGTGATACCCAATCTTATACATTAATAAACTTATTAAATATTATTAAAAAAAGAGGTTCCCGTCTTCAAGGGGTTCCAACATGGTCAGAGAACTATCTATGAGGGAAACCAAATGTATGTATATGCATAATACACTTGCTCCCGTGGGCTTGAATGTAGAATTAGATATAAACTGTTTTATCAATGATTACTGAAATATAATGAAGTATTTCTATGAATTGAGGGTCTTTGGTTGTTTAGTGGATGGAGATTTAGGTTTAGAATCCTAATTTTTTTTAGGAGTTTAATCATTTATAATAAGATTGGGCGCCACCTCTTATCATTTACAAATGTATCCATATTTTATATGAGATGTAGGTATGTGGTAATTTTACTAAGGAATAATGGATATTGTGGAAAATTGGATTGTTTATTCCTTAAAGGAGGTGAGCTTCTTGAGGGGAGATCTTTGCAATGCCTTGTTGCTAGGACATTGCTAAGACATGCCCAGCTGTTACTGTTCACATCCACCCAGGGGTGGACTGACCATTTGGAAACTCGGGCACTGCCCGAGGGCCTGGGGTCAGTAGGGGGCCCCATGAGATGCCCCTGGTACCTTTTTCATAGGCTTTTTTGAGTTTGGGCAAGGACACAGGGGCCCCATGATCTTCTATTGCCCAGGGGCCCCATGAGTTGTCAGTCTGCCCCTGCATCCACCATTACAAGAGTGAGCTCTTAAATGCTGAGCTCAGAACTACTGCATCAGGGGAGAGAAAGCGCTCGCTCCTGTGATGGTGAAGCAACAAGGCAGGAAGGGGAGATCCAATATCTGGGAGTTTTTCATTCAGATTTCATGAGGTACATAAAAGGCCTACACCTATAGCAGGGGCATTATCCAACTCTGTGCAAAGCTGCACAGTTTGTCTTTATCTACAGGTGCCTCTTACCTGCATCGGCAGTTTTTGGTAAAGGTGAACTATGCCCATCAAAATGTATGTACATAAGGTATGCATACAAAATGTTTTCAAAATAAAGAATGGAGGGGGTGTTTGAAGGAGGGCGGGGCTGCTCACTTTGTAGCTAGTCTTTAAAATTGAATGTCTACACAAAATAAAATTTATTCTGCATTATGTACATTCAGAGCATTATCTCAATGACTTAGGATAAATACAAAAATTGTACTTTTATTTACAGTCAGATGTGGGCCATCTCTGTCCATCAGTAGATTAATGTCACAACGTAACTTGTATCTGTGGTGGTGATCACATTAGACAAAGGCAAGTTTGGGAAATGTTCCAAAACACTGGAGATGTTCTCCACGCTGTATGATTTTATCAGGGGAAGCCCATTAAAGACAGACGTGTCCAGATAGGAAATATGTAATTGTGACTGATTGTCTCTGGATGTGGGACAAGGTCCATCCTTGACCTTCTGATCACTGCTACTGTAAATGATTACACTTTGCTCTGCCATGGCTTCTGCTTGCACCCTTAGGTGCCGGAGTCCCAAAATGGCCAGGTAATCTGTGGGCAGGACTGTAGTGCCGCAAAGTGAAAGTTTTAGGTTTTGAACAAAAGTGAAGTTCACCAGCTTGCCTAGAGTGGACGTATCAGAGAACCAGATGGTTAGGTTGCCACTGTAGCTCAGCCTAGATCCGGTCTTGTTCTTCGGGAGGACAGTCTTACAGCTGCATTCCAGGTTGGCCAGGTTGTAATCGCAGTTATGGATGTTGGAGGAGCAGCTGCAATTCCGGATGTTGTTGTCTTTGGAAAATATCAGCGTGTGGTTCTGACTGAGCACAAGGCTTGAAATACTGCAAAGACCCAGAAAGCCTAGTAAAAGGAGGTGATGATTGTAGAAGGACATTGATATCCTAATACCAAATCTGCCCGACTTCAAAGAGCACAGCTTCATCCATCAGGGGCTGCACAGGACAAGATTTCTCTGGAAACAAGAATGTACATCAGTTAGTCCAATGTAAAATATTGGGACATAGTCATAAAAAGTCATAAATCCAGGCAGTTCTGTGCCTAAACTAAAGTAATAGAGTGAAAAAGATTTACAATTTATGCAGCTTAGTTTACACCCTTGTGTTAGAGCCATTTAAGGAGTAACTAAACTGAAAAATACACAAATAATGTATTGTAGCTTACCAATCATTGGATGTGATGGCTGAATTAGTTTTCTTTTATTCCTTTATTTTCATCTGATGATCAGTCATAACATACCTCCTGTCTTAGAGTGACTGTATTCACTCCTCCACTACATCTATGGAGGGGCAATGCACCCACTCCTGGACAGCAGTATTTTAAGGCCTAGTTCACACTGGCATTGAAAGCAGGTGTTTGAGGGGCGATTTTAACACTCCTCAAATGTCTATGAAAATTATACTATAGACAGCGCACAGTACTGTTCACATATTCAATACATAGAGCGGTAGCATCACATCACTTCAAAATTGAAGCCTCATATTGAGTCTGGAGGAGTTTGAATCCTTTCATTGCCACCCATTCAAGTCAAGGGTGACACTCTGCAAATGTGCTGGCAGGTGTTTGCAGGGCAATTGCAGTGCAGTTGTGGCACGTTAATAACTTGACAGTTTACTATATGCATTTGTGTTGAGGTTTTAATACTTGTATAAAACGCTTCAAAACTGGTGTTTGGGGAGCGTTTTTAATGCTTGGAAAACGCCAGTCTGACACTCATACTAAAGCTGACTATTGCCTGTCTAACATCTATACTAAAGTTCATTAATGTCTGTCTAACGCCTATAATAAAGTTCATTAATGTCTGTCTAACGCCTATACTAAAGCTATAGAAGCGTTTGTTAAGAGTTAGAAATTTAGTCACCCCCTTCCCTAAGCCCTAAGTCTAAATTTAAAATGACCTTGTCGGTTGCCCAAAAAATAACTAATGGAAGCTGCAATGATGAGGTATTGTATTTACGTCTACTAGGACCCTCTCTGCTACCTTCACTCTGTTACAGTGTTGCAGCCTACATCAGACTCTTCAGCTTTGGACCCTTCCAGGAGGGTCAAATTCTTGTGGTTTTATGAGTGTGGTTCTATTATCTGGTTCTTATGTCATTGCTCTGTCCTGTGGAGATGAAGAATACGTGGCGGGGGATACAGGAATCCGATACTCCTAAGGGTGTCAGATGCTAAATTCAGCACCATAGCAGAGTGACAGTCAGAGACACGGGCCACTGGAGAGGTGAGTATAATACCTCCTCTATTTTAAGGAGATTCTATCAGGATTTTTCCAGATGACTGAAAGAATGGCTTTAAGGTTTTTTTTTAAGCATGATGTTGAGGTTGGAGGAGGTTAAGGGTTAATTGTTAGGAACGGGTTGTGTTCAAAGATGTTAGGGTCAGATTAAAAGTTGTTTTAAATTAGGGGTCAGGTTACCTTTTTGTGTATAGGTGAGAGCAAGGATGCATTTTCCATAATGGTACCAGTAGGCTAGTCAGCATTGCAAACATTTTTTTTTATAATTTTTTTTCCTTCCTCCCAACTCTCCTCTATTTTCCTCAGACATACTGTATGTACAGAAATCCAGTGGTAGAATTGTGTGTGTGCAATTGCCTCACAGCATGCTACTGCCTTCCAAACTGCCCCACTGCCCGATGCTTATAGAGATGTTTCAGCATCTGGCAGCAGGACAGTTTGAAGGTCAGGGGCTGTGAGGTTCACTTTAATTTTAGGCTTGATTTCAATGCCAGAATCTTGTGCCAACAATTATCTGTCACCAGTTTAAGCAGCAGTCTACTGTAAGTCACACCCCTTTCAGAATCTGCAGAGTAAGGCCACTAGAAGTCTGATACCATGTTTGCTACTGTTCATCAGTCTTAGATTGGTCACAGCTGGCCATAGATAAGCAAGTGCCCAAATGAGAATGGTGGTTTCTCCTTCTCTTTAAAGCAATACCTTTACAGGAGTTGTGAAGATTAACTCAGAATTCTCAGTCCAGGAAGTGTCTTTTTAGGATGTTTTGCTCAAGAGATATAACAGAAGAGGGGAGTAGGGTCACGGGATACTCCAATCGATCGGCACCAATAACAAAAGAACTAACTTCTCCCATGTCCTTCAATCTTAGCTTCTCTGGAGGTAGCTGTGGATGTTGGAATATCTAAGACCCGATAGCTGTTGACCACAAGGTAGTCACTAGCAACTGGTTCTCTCTATCTCTTCGAAGCAATAGTCACTCCCCAAGAAAATCCTTACTCACGGTGTTCTATGAGCTGGCTGCTACCCAGCTTCCTCAGGTGGATCCTCAAAAATGAGATGACAAAGTTCTCCTCCAGACATAGACTCTGAAACATTGTCCTTCATTAGGTATCCCTTTTTAGCTGTCCTTTTTGGCCCCTTAGTGCAGCAAATGCTGAGGCCCAAATTATGGTTTTTGTCTTAGTGATACTTCTCCTAGGGGTAGAAGCCCCATGAGTCCTGGAACCCTCCCTGTTGAGGAAAGAACTCTTAACCCAGGGATCCTGCACATTTATCACCTCCCATGACATCCTTTGGATTCTCCATTCTAGGTATTGTCCAGGGCATGGTAAAAATTCAGCTGATCATTACAAATTCCCTGCCTATGCTCTGGAATCTTCTTCCAGAGGCATGGGGAAGCAATCAAACTCTCAGCCTAGAAATCCTGAGCAGACCAAGCAATGGACCATCACTCCACTCACTGGAGTGGAGTAAAAAATTAAATGTTCCTAACTGGGAACAACCACTCCACTTACCATAGTGGAGACAGTAACTAAATTTACCTAATAGCCTAACTGGGAGGGCACTACACTGAATATTTAAATAAAGAAAGAATAAGAATTTTCAATGTGCAGTATTTCTGCTGCTTGTTGTAGATGAGCTGAAACGGTTCTATAAATTGTGGTATTTCATCTAGAGTGGTATGTGGAAAGTTTAGCATTGATTGTTGCCTGAACTCTCAGAAAGTTGGAAACATTATTTGAATAAGGCAGAACTACAATTTTACTTTTAGAACTTTTCTATTTGACGTCACCTCCATGTTCCCACAGGGCATGAGTTCTATAAATAATTTGTGCTGACATCTAAATTTATAACTTTGGAATTACACAACACACATCTTCTGCAGATTACCAGGAAACATCATTGTTTCCCATTGTAAATGAAGGTAAATCTGTGGAGCCTTAGTAGATCACTTATGTAGCCCCCTTCCATACTGTCCAACATTATAAGACAAGAAAGAGGGAGAACTATAAGCACAAAGTATGTAGACAAAGGGCACCCCAATTATGTGGACTAAGAGAAATTCATAAGCAAAAAATGAACGGTTAAACCCACATGTCCTTTTTTGACACTACTTTTCCTTTATATTGGGTTTTCAACATGCAACAATTTAAAGCATAAATAAAACATTTTGTGTAGTATAACATTTTTGTATTCAAATAATACAATTTTAGAGTTCCACAAGAAAGAGAAGGGGATTAGGTTCATACATGGAGCCATGCCCGCTCCTAGGACCTCTGGTCAGCAATGAGCAGGAACCAAAAATGATCTTGGTTTTATCAACTGGCACTGCTGATCCTGACCCTTTCTTCTGAAAATACTAGCTGCCTGGCTATCATGCTGAATCAGTGGCTTCAGTGATTTCTGGTACATTGCCTTGAATTAGTCAATTGTTCGTACTTCTATTTAATCTGCATGCTGGATCAAGGTCAGAAAGCCCTGAAGCTGATATCAATAGGGCTGCCACCTAACTAGTGTTTTTTCCATGGCGGTGTAAACAATGGCAGCCTTCATACTCTCTCAGTTTGGGTTTTCTTTAACTGACAGAAGAGCACAGGGGATTATGGGAAAGGGTTCCAGGCCTACTGTGGGCTCCTTGTCCACATACCCACCTAGGGCCTACCCTTTCAAAGACATAGTATTTCATTAATATGCCAATGACATCACAAGGGGCTGGGGATCCCACCATATAATCCCCTGTGCTGCTTTACAGGAAAAAAAATGGATCCATTTTGCTAAAGGCAAGGAGGCAGTGAAAGATGTAGAGCCTACTCTCCAGGATAGAGCTAGGCCTTTCCATAACTTCCACAAGTGAACAGGCATGGGATCCTAAGACTTTGTCACCTGTCCACAAAAGAGTGGATTGGTTTGTCTGGGATAAGCAGTGATCCATGGTGACTATACCTCACTACTTTCTGAAATTAAAAAGAGGGACCAGGGGCGGACTGACAAGTCATGGGGCCCCCGGGCAATAGGGGATCATGGGGCCCCTGTTTCCTTGCCCAAACTCAAAAAAGCCTATGAAAAAGGTACCAGGGGCATCTCATTGGGCCCCCTACTGACCCCAGGCCCTCGGGCAGTGTCCGAGTTTCCAAATGGTCAGTCCGCCCCTGAGAGGGACACCTTTTAGTACACAGTATGCAGACAAAGGACATGGCCTTGTCATGGCCCTGGTTATGCAGACCACAAAGATCTAATATGCACAAAATGATTGGCCAAGACACACTTTTTTGGCCTTTATTTACCTTTATATTTGTTTTTCAAAATAAAAAATGCAGTAATATAGAGGTTGGATAAAAAGTTTAGCACAGCATAACACGTTTAGTAGTAAAATAGTGAATTTTGTATAGAGATGTACACAACAGACCAAACAAAGAGACAAATGGAGCTGCAAGAGGGAAAAATGAATTTGGTCTCAAAAGAGGGACAGTTCCTCCAAATGAGGGACATTTGAGAGCCTTCATGGTGACCACATATCAACCTATCCACTCATCCCTTTGCTTGGTGCCAGGAAAAGGTCCTTTCGTACCCACGTAAAAAAGGCCAAGATGTGCTTCCCCCGGAATTCCGAACCACTTCATTGAGACACGTTGCAAACCCTGTCCTTTTTTTGTCCTCCTTCCGGCTGAAGGTGGCCTCTGCTGCCTACCTCTTGTCCTGGCCTGGCCTGCGTATCCTTAACATTACACTTATATTAGCACACTGTACCATAGCGCACTGCAAAATGCAACCACTAATGGGGGAGTAGTGACTGCTGGATTGGATTACATTATGTCTAATTCCTAGGTTTGCAATACTTAAAATGAGGACATACCCTGAAATGCGCTGGATTTCCTGCTACAGGCCAGACATTTATAGAAAGTTATTTGTTTCTTTCAGATTGTGTCATAAAACGAAAAAAGTGTCTCTTAAAAAGCACTCGCATTGTATGTTTAGGACCCAATTTTAGATTTTTTTTTCTTTTCATGAAAGAAAGAACAAAGCTTGTATAAAATATTTGCTGCCAATATAAGATTTCTGCTGGGTCCACAGCTGATGTTTTTCATTATGCACAGAGTAAGGAGAAGTGAAATTGGACATAATCTTTTCTAATCAGGATTCAAGGAATATTATTATTATTATTATACAGTATTTATAAAGCGCCAACAGTTCACTCAGCGCTGTACATTACAATGGGAGACACAACATGCGACAGTACAATAACAATACAATGCGATACACGAGGGTTCGAGGGCCCTGCTCCTTGGAGCTTACAATCTAGGAGAATATGGAGTACTTGCTAATATGGGAGAAAGCAGCCATCATAGAGGGACTACAATTCCCAGCAAGTCCTTCCAATCCTTGCAAGGAACCTTCAGTCTTCAGCTTGACTGCCCACATCTGGAAGGGTAGCTTGGAAAATCTTTACACAGTGTATTAGCTGGATGGCATTAGCGGCAGTGCATAACAGTGCTAAATCAGTGATGTAAACACTTACCAGCTCTGGGCATTTCTCATCAGTTCAGGTTACACTGTGGACGTACACATTCCGCACACTTGAATCGCATTCTGTTTCTGAGTGCTTCCTCATTTTTGCTCTCTGTTTTTATTCGTCAATATAGTTTTTTTCTGATCTATCTTTGGTTCGTCTGCCACGCAGCAACACCAGTAGCAGGAAATGGATCTCAGACGTTTTTGGCTAACTGTCTTGAGTTAGTTAAAGGAGCAATAACATTCTACTAATATATTATGTCTGTGCAAATACCTAAAAGAGAGCTGGAGAAGGAGATTCCAGGGCCTGGAATATCTACAAAGAGATAAAGTGGTGCTCCAGCCAAAATATTTGGCAGGCATTGTTGTGATTTTCACACTTCTTCTGCTTTGCATAGCCAGCCCAGTGACACCATTATTCTCTACAGCAGCTTCCTGTGTCCAGGACTGTCCTACTGCATGAGCACCCCTGGGAATGGGCCCAGGATAGTCTTCCATTACATTATTCTTGCCAATTGTCCAGGATTTGCTGGGACAGTCACACTTTTTACTAAGCTGTCCCGGGATGGCCCGGTCAGCATCCCAGAACCTGGACTGTGCCCTCCTGATTCCAAAACTGTGCCCTCCTGACTTCCCCTGTACTGTGCCCTTCTGCTTCCCCCTCCCAAACAACCCCCCCCCCATACTCTGTCCTTTGTGATGATTAGTGTTTGACTTATGGCATGTTTTTCTATTTTATTTAATGTACTAATAAATGTTTAATCCTATCAACTATTTTTTATTATTATTATTATTATTATTATATAGGATTTATATGGCGCCAACAGTTTGCGCAGCACTTTACAAAGTGAAGGCAGACATTACACTTACAATACAATCTGGTACAAGAGGAAACAGAGGGCCCGGCTCGTTAGAGCTTATTTATACTTTAATTCTTGAGAATAGGTGTGTAAATTGGGGCAGGCTGGTAGGGGCCCCAGTGCATTACTTTGCCCAGGGGCCCATGCTGCTATTAGCATGGCCATGCCTGCTCATTTAACTATGACTGAACTTTCACATATCAGTCCATAACAGAATAGGGGAGCTGCTTGTAGTAATAAAAGCCAGTCAGTAGGTTTATTGACACATCTGAAGCATAAATACACCACCATAAAGCTCCAAAACTTTAATGTGGGTGAATGCACCCAGGATCAGAGGACTCTAGGGATATTGAGCCTGCAGTGCACCTTATCAGATTTTAACATATCTATGATTTTATTTATTACAGGTACTTATATAGTGCTGTCAATGTACATTCATATCAGTCCCTAACCCTCAAAGGTTGTACAATCTGAAGTCCCTAACTTACATTCATATACTAAGGCCAATTTAGACAGGAGCCATTTAACCTACCAGCATGTCCTTGGAGTGTAGGAGGAAACCCAGAGTAAAGACATGCAGGCACAGGGAGAACATGCAAACTCCAGGCAGGTGGTGCCATGGTTAAGATTTGAACCAACAACCCTAGTACAGTCAGGTGGAAGTGCTAAACATTTAGCCACTGTGCTGCCCACATGGAACCTTGTTGAACTCCTAAAGTAAGAAGCAGAGCATTATGTGAATTATGTGTTGACAATGGCTAAAACTAAACTAGAGGCAAGCTTAAAAAAACCCCCCAAAATGATGTATTTATTAAAAAGAAATTAGATGTAATTAATATAAATACCTATATCTGACTTGATTTCAGCCTTTTGTGATTGAGGCTCTAAGACTGGGAGAAGGTGCGACAGTAAATAGGGCCAACAAGGTGCCTTGCATTCCCATCTACTGAGAAGAAGAAAGCTAATAGGAGAGGGCAGAGAGATGACCTCATCAGTCTATTGCTGCTCCCTTGCTGCCCAATCACAGGTGGGGCAGGGAGCTTGTAATTGGGGCCTGTTTTAGGTACCTTGTATTGGGAGGAAATACTTGCACACATTGGATTTGATGTACTAAAACTGGAGAGTGTAAAATCAGGTGAAGCTGTGCATGGTAGCCAATCAGCTTCTAACTTCAGCTTGTTCCATTAAGCTTTGGCAATAAAATCTGGAAGCTGATTGGTTTCTATGCAGAGCTGCACCAGAATTTGCACTCTGAAGTTTTAGTAAATCAACCCCAGTATAAAGGGTACTGATGTTTTTACATAAATCTGCACAGTTTGTTAGCAGCACAGGTAAACTGATCTTCAGGACTAGTATAAGCAGTACAGAAAATATACAGTCTCAGTATTTTACAGGAAATATTACCAAAAATGTCTTCTGTTACCAGGGGTACTGCCCCTTCCTGGAATAGGTCATGTCATGTTTCACATGACTGTCATATGCCTTTAAGTGTTCTTTGTATTTTGTATCTGCTTCTCCCCTTCCTTTGGTTTAGTTCATGCTGTATAGATAGCCCACCCCTTTTCCCAGTATTTCAGCTTCAAACCTCATGTCTTATGGAAGCAGATCACATTATGATCTTTTGACCTATCCAATGTTCATTGTTGTAAGATTCTCTCAGTTTATGGAATAAACTTCACAAGATCTACAAGGTGTCGTATGGATCGAGTCACTGCCTGTGTTATTCAACTAAGATTGGAGTTATCGCTATCTCATCACAACTGTAAGTTACAGAGATCACACTTTCAATGCTTAGATTGGAGAGACAGAACAGGTCATAAAGGTGTATGCAGTCTCTACTGACTCCATGCCTCCATACTGGAGTATAAAAAGTGAAGAAGTAGCCTTCTCTGAGTTATCCCTCCTAGTCTGGAACCTGACATTGTGCTAAGCACTGTCCCTCACAAATGGGTTCCACTTCCTCCAACACACTTGCAAGAAGCACGCCAATATTATATGGAATCCCCTATTTAAAAGGTTCCCTCACCCAAGATGGCTGCCGAAGTCTCTTAAGAGTTCATTGTCCAATCAGGTTACTTTCCACTATCAAGACACTGTACAGAATCACTAGATCAATTTTATTCTGACTCAGATTGTTGTGATAGCGATTTATCCCTTGTGAGACCTCTCTGCCTAGCCTGTATAAGCAGATATAATCACTGTGGGCAATCCTTATCAGATAGCTGAACTCACCAATACTGTGTTCATCCAGAAGTTGCTTTATTCTGTACATGTGAAACAGGATACAGCAGAATGAATGGTTTCCAGTATTATGCGGTCAAAAGATGATACTTTCTGTAGCGTACTATGCAGAATACATGTGTCCCTGTTACATGTGGTCTGTTAGCTGCATCCATGACACAGGAAGTGCTATACTCAAGAAGAAGGGAGGAGCTTCATATACAAAGGAACTGTGTCATAGATCTCAGGAAGGCAACATGAAAAACAAAGTGTATACCAAATAAGACCACTGGATGGCAGCATTACTAACTATAGAAATGTCCATAGAAAATGGTACAAAAAATAAACTATATGAATTCTCATGTACATTAACATGAATATTAACTGTGTAACAGCATACTCCCCGTCTGGCATTGTAAATGTCACTATTTAAACCATAACGGTAGTTATACAATTGCAAATAAACAACAGTGCAATTTGCTTGATGTCTTGAAGACCTGAAAGACATAAAAAAGAGAACATGCATATAGTGCAACAATTATAACGTAAGGCTTCAAGTTATATCAATTAAAGTTCAAGACACTTCCTTCTTGAAGTCACAGGTTGGATCCAGCAGCATACGCAAGCAAGTTCATTCTCCAAAGGGCAAGAGCAGAACAAGTTCCGTGATAGGTCTGCTGAAAGTCTTTACAGTCCCTTGTCTTGCAACTTTCACCTCCACCTTGCGTACCTTGCCGTCATCACTAGGAATGCTCTTTACAATGAGTCCCATAGGCCACTCGATTCTTTCAGCTTGCTGGTCCTTCAGCAGAACGAGATCTCCAACTTTAATGTTAGGGTTCAGGCGTTGCCATTTTCTGCGTCCTTGCAGAGTAGAAATATACTCCATTCTCCATCGATTCCAGAAGCAGTTGGAGAGGTGTTGTACTCGCTTCCACTGGTCATAGCACATATTTCCTGTTTTAAAGTTTCCAGGTGGAACAGGAACGGACCCAAGCTTCTGGGTAAGTAGAGTAGCTGGGGTAAGGATAGTTGGGGTCTCTGGATCTGTAGAAACTGGAACAAGTGGTCTTGAATTGATTATGGCAGATGCTTCTGCCAGGAAGGTGGTTAGAATCTCATGGGTAAGTCTTGTGGAGTTCAAGTCCATAAACATAGAGTCCAGTATTTTTCGTGTGATGCCTATCATTCTCTCCCAAGAGCCACCCATGTGGGAAGAATGAGGAGGATTGAAAATCCATGTACAGCCCTTTTCAGCTAAAAGGTCTTGGATTGGCCTAGAGTTAAGCTGTAACTCTCGACAGGCTCCAACAAAATTAGTTCCACAGTCAGATCTTAGTGTCTTGACTGGTCCTCTGATGGCAAGAAATCGTCTTAGAGCATTGATGAAACTTGAGGCATCCATAGATTCTATGACTTCAATATGTACTGCACGCACACTCATACAAGTGAACAGCACTGCCCATCGTTTGCTGTTTGCTTGGCCTCCTTGAGTTCTGCGGGCTGTTACCATCCATGGTCCAAAGACATCCAAACCAACATGAGTGAAAGGTGGGTCAGTACTTAATCTGTCGGCTGGTAAATCTGACATTTGCTGTTGCTGATGTTTACCTCTTAGTTTCCGGCACTGAACACAGCTGTGCAGTGTAGTTGTAATCTGTCTTTTTGCTCCTATAATCCAAAGGCCTGCAGCTCTTATGGCACCCTCTGTGAAGTGTCTTCCTTCGTGCTTAACCCCTTCATGGTAGTGCCGTATGAGCAGAGTGGTGATATGATGGCGAGCAGGTATAATGAGAGGATTCTGTTCCTGATCTCCCAACTCAGCCTTGTTTAAACGTCCACCAACCCTTAACATGCCATCACTGTCAATGAATGGGTTCAGGTTAGCAATTGAACTGTTTTTTGGAATGTCCCTCTTGTCACGGATACATTTAATTTCTGAGCCAAAGACATCCTGTTGTACATTGTGGATTATGATCATTTCACCTTCAGCAATGTCTTTTGCAGAAAGAAGCCTTTGGCACATGTGCCACCCTTGACATTGAACATTGGTGGGCTTTGTGTGAAAGCAGTGTGCAATATGGACTAACCTTGCGATGGTGCGTACAAGTCTTATCCACTTAGAAAAACGTTCAAAGCGTTGACAGCCCAAGACGAGTCTTTGTTCAGTTCTGGTGACAAGGGTTTTGACTTCAGGACGAATCTCTGGATCTCTGTCAGGTTCTAGAAGACTGAAGATATCAGCTGAGGTTTCTTCTGGATGATCCAGCAGGAATTCAGGACCTGTTAACCACGAAGAATTTGCAAAGACACTTGCAGACACTGGCCTGGTGGCATGATCTGCAGGATTCATTTCAGATGGGACATAATGCCATTGTTCAGGTTTAGATGATTTCCTGATTCTTTCTACACGGTTGCTGACATACACATAAAAACGTTTAGTCTGGTTGTATATGTAGCCCAGAACAACTTTGCTGTCTGTGTAGAATTTGGTGTCATCTATCTGAGTGTCCAACTCGCGCAGTATGAAATCGGCAATTTCTACAGCTAGCACAGTTCCACAAAGTTCAAGCCTAGGAATTGTGTGCTCAGGCTTAGGTGCTAACTTAGCTTTCCCAAACAGAAACCCTATGTGGGTTTGATTAGAGTCTATTACCTTGAGGTAGGCAACAGCTGCTATGGCCTCAGTAGATGCATCTGAGAAGATGTGAAGCTCTTTCCTCTGACTTGTAGCAAGGGAAGCTGAGGTGTAACAGCGTGGTATACTGATTCCATCTAAGGCATGTAGAGATTGTTTCCAGGACTCCCACTTTGGAAGCTTGTCTGTAGGCAGCGGAGCATCCCAATCTTTAATAGACTCTGAGAACTGTCTAAGTAAGGCTTTACCTTGTATGGTGATGGGAGCCACAAATCCCAATGGATCGTATAAACTGTTCACCACTGACAGAACACCACGCTTGGTAAATGGTTTGTCTGCAGAGCCGACTTGAAAGCCGAAGGTATCTTTTAATAAGTCCCACCGTAGGCCCAGACTTCTCTGTACAGGTGGCATGTCCATTCCAAGATTTAAATCTTTAAACCCAGTGGCATGATCGCCAGGTTGAAAGGCTTTCATAACAGCAACACTATTCGAGGCAATCTTGTGTAGTCTGAGGTTAGCCTCGGAAAGCATACCTTGTGTCCTTTGGAGCAGGTCTATGGCTTCTTCGTCTGTAGGTAAAGACTTAAGTCCGTCGTCAACATAAAAGTCTCTCTCAACGAAGTGTCGAGCATCCGCACCATACTCCTTTTCTCCATCAAGGGCAGTCCTTCGTAAACCATATGTTGCAACAGCGGGTGAGGGACTATTTCCAAAAACATGTACCTTCATGCGGTATTCAATTATCTCATTGTCCATGTTGTTGTTACGGTGCCACAGAAACCTTAGGAGGTTCCTATGGTTTTCACGTACAATGAAGCAATGAAACATTTGCTCAATATCAGCAGTTATGGCAACTGGTTCTCTTCTAAATCTCATAAGTATACCTACAAGGTTGTTGGTTAGATTCGGGCCAGTGAGAAGAACATTGTTCAGGGATACGCCTTGATGCTTGGCACTGGAGTCAAATACTACCCTGATTTGTTTTGGCTTACGTGGATGATACACTCCAAAGAAGGGCAGGTACCAGCACTCATCGTGTCTTTGAAGTGGTGGCGCTGGTTCGGCGTGATCATTATCAAAGATCCTTTTCATAAAAGCGATGAAATGTTCCTTCATTTCAGGCCTGTTCTTTAGTGTTCGTTGAAGTGAGTGGAATCTCGATAGAGCCTGTTCACGATTGGTTGGGAGTGTGGCCCTTGCAGCACGAAGAGGTAATGGTGCGATCCAGCTGTTAGACTCATCCTGGAAGAATTCTTCGTCCATTATTTTGATGAACTCTCTATCTTCGACCGACAAGGCTATTTTGTTGTCATCACTTGTAGTACAAAACACTGTGGTACCTAGGTTGTCATCACAAAGAACAAGAGTAACATCAGGTACTTGGATGATGTCAAGAGGCTTCTCCTTTACTTCATAATGGTGAGGGCACTGTTTGAAGTGGGATGCACGTCCATTTCCCAACATGTAAGTTTTGAAGGAGTGGATCTCAGTTGATGTTCTGTCCAGGCATACATCGCCCACTATTACCCAGCCTAGGTCAAGTCTTTGTGCATAAGGGGCATCGTTAGGTCCATCGCATTGGTCGCGTACTTTATGTACTCTGAGAATGTCTCTTCCTAGCAGGACCAAGATTTCAGCACTCTTGTCCATCGCAGGAATCTCATCAGCAAGGTGCCTTAAGTGAGGATGATGATATGCAGCTTCTGGAGTAGGAATCTCTTCTCTTTCGTCTGGTATCTGATCACACTCAACTAATGTTGGGAGGGGTATGCCTTCTCCATCCTTGATATGAGAGACCATGAATCCATCGACCCTTCTGCCAAAGGTCTCTACACGACCAGAACAGGTTCTGAGAGTATACGGTGTGGCGTGACCTTCTAAGCCAAAGATCTCAAAGAATTTAGGCTTAACCAAGGATCTGTTGCTCTGTTCATCTATTATGGCATACATCCTAGCAGCTTCCTCAGGATGATCCTTGGGGTATATCTTGACTAGGCATATCTTGGCACAGCATTTGTGATCCAGTCCCTCTCCACAGACTTCTGTGCATGAAGAAGAAACATTACTTTTGGCTAGAGCATGACTTTGTTGCTCCCCGCCATAATTTGAGACAGGGGTTGAGGTAGGTAGCTGCTGCGGGTTGTCTGGAAGTGGAGTAGGATGCATGGCTGTAACATGTCTGTCGCTACCGCATTCTGTGCACTTGATGACAACTTTACAGTCTTTAGCAAAGTGGTTATAAGAAGCACAGCACTTGTAGCATATTCCAAGTTTCTGGAGAATCTCCTTGCGCTCTTGTAAAGGCTTTGCCCTAAGCCCACGACATTTCTTAAGAGGGTGAGGCTTCTTGTGAATAGGACACTGACGATTAGGGTCTTTATCTCTGGCGTCCACAATGCCTTGGTCAGTAGGTGAGGTTGTGGAGGGTGAGATGTCTGTCCTTTTAACAGATATTGCTCTAGTATAGTCTCTACGTTTAGCTGCTGTGTTATCATACCTTGATGATGATGAGGATGAAGCAGGCAAGTTTGGTTCACTGTAGCTGAAGCTGGGATCGTTTCTCATCCAGGCATGATCACTAATGAACCTGCAAAAGTATGAGAATGGAGGAAAGGATACGTTATAGTCTCTTTTGTACCTTGAGCCCTGTTGTGCCCATTTCTCTTGCAGGCCGTATGGCAGTTTAGACACCACTGGGTTGACACCATGAGCGGTGTCCAGGAAGCTTAGTCCAGATAGACGTGGGTCTGTCTTTGCCAACTCTAGCTCCATGAGGAGGTCACTTAGATCTTGGAGCCTGCGATAGTCTTTGTTTCCTATTTTTGGGAAGTTTTGCAGTCTCTTGAATAGAGCGCTCTCTATGGCTTCAGAGCTACCATAGGCTTGCTCAAGTCTTGCCCATGCAGCAACAAGACCTGCGTCTGGGTGGTCAACATGTACTGTTCTCAGTCTTTTAACATGATCTGCAGATTCTGGTCCCAGCCACTTTATGAGCAAATCAAGTTCTTCCTTAGTAGTAAGGTTGAGATCAGCAATAGCAGCCTTGAAGGTTGATCTCCAGGCCCTGTAGCTCTCTGGACAGTCGTCAAACCTTGAGAGGCTGGTGTTAATGAGCTCACGGCGAATCATATATCTGGCAAAGTCATTCAAGTCTGATCTCTCACTCTTTGGTGTCAAAGTAACTTGTGGAACCCCTTGGGTGTGAAAGTTCTCTGGTGATGTAGGGTGAGGTTTACCAGGGTAAAATGATGTTGCATGAGCGTTTAACTGTGGTGTAGTCTCTAAGGCTTGTGCTGGCTGTGGCTTGAGCTGCGACTTGTCACTGGAAGTCACCTTGTTGTTGGCAAGAGTTGATGTGGTTTGCTGCATAGATGTACTTGTGTTGTAGATTTGAAGAGGCTTAGGCATATGGAGCTGAGAGGTCTCTGTGTTGAGAGTCAGAACAGTGTTGTTAGTAGGAGGTACAGGAGATGACTCTGTATCTTCGCAAATGTTATGCTTTAATACGTATTCACTGGTGCGTTCAACTGGATCTTCCAGTTCTGCTGGGATAAGGCAGTCTGAATTAGTACTTTGTCCCATTGCTTGTTCAAGGACTTTCAGCCTTGCTAGGGAAGCTGCTTCCTCCCCTTCCATCTGCAGAATGTTTATTTGGGAATCTGCCTCTGCTTGTTGAGAAGCCATTTGTGCTTGGAAAGCTTTGCTTTTAGCTTCCATCTCTGCTTGCTGAGCTATCATCTCTGCTTGCTGAGCCATCATCTCTGCTTGTTGAGCTTTGCTTTTAGCTTCCATCTCTGCTTGCTTTCTGGTAAAAGAGCTTTGCGCCTTTTTTGATTCAGCATCAGCGCGGGCCTCTATTAGCTTATCGCTTAACGTGGAACTTCTGGAGCGAGAGGATCTAGAAGAAAGTGCAGTGAGCTTGGTTGAGGTGGATCTGTGAGATCTGGTCTCCTGCAGTTGAGTAATGCGGAGTTCTGCTATAAACGTAGCATTTTTCACTGCAAGATCCCTTTGTTGGTTTAGTGCATCAGTCCTGGTCAGTTCTGCTGAAGAATCCTCTATATTAGAGTCCTGCAAGAAAGCTGAGTATTTTACAGACAGCCGCTGGTAGCGTTCATACGCAGCAGATAGGCGATTTATAGAGTCTCTTAATTCAGCTGGTTGATCATTAAAGTGTGACAAAACTGACATGCATTGTGAAGTTCGGTCCCAGAGGTCTGACAGATTACTGGAGAACTCATCTCTAGTGGCTTCATAGTTTTCCCTGAGTTTCTGTGTCGGTTTTATTGTACGTTTGGGTTTTACGCTCTGTTCGGGAATGTCTGCAGACTCTGCTCCCTGTACGTCTGCTGGTTCAGGGGAATTATGTATCTGCGTTGGTTCGGCCATAAAGGAGTGTTCAGAGCCTTGTCTAGACATTTTTTACTGTTCTGCAAAAATTGGTACTGTCTCTTTAAGAAGATGAACAGCAGCTTAGACAGGTGGGGTAACACAGTTCAATGCAGAGAAACAGTTTTCAACATTCACATGAAGTGCAGTAAGCTTGTGCGACCATGTGGTTTGCAAGATGGCGGATGGCACTGAGCTTGATTGCAGATTAGGCACACACATATACACAGCAGGCTGGAGGGATTCTATGCATCTTTTGACTATTCTGACTCAGATTGTTGTGATAGCGATTTATCCCTTGTGAGACCTCTCTGCCTAGCCTGTATAAGCAGATATAATCACTGTAGGCAATCCTTGTCAGATAGCTGAACTCACCAATACTGTGTTCATCCAGAAGTTGCTTTATTCTGTACATGTGAAACAGGATACAGCAGAATGAATGGTTTCCAGTATTATGCGGTCAAAAGATGATACTTTCTGTAGCGTACTATGCAGAATACATGTGTCCCTGTTACATGTGGTCTGTTAGCTGCATCCATGACACAGGAAGTGCTGAACTCAAGAAGAAGGGAGGAGCTTCATATACAAAGGAACTGTGTCATAGATCTCAGGGAGGCAACATGAAAAACAAAGTGTATACCAAATAAGACCACTGGATGGCAGCATTACTAACTATAGAAATGTCCATAGAAAATGGTACAAAAAATAAACTATATGAATTCTCATGTACATTAACATGAATATTAACTGTGTAACAGCATAAATTTCCTTAGACTCCCCTTCCCATTCAATAATGGCATGAAGCCACCTACAGGCGGGAAGGCTAACTACACCTCCCTACAAGCTGACCTAACCCCGTTGCTTAGGCTGGCCATACATTATACATTATTCTTGAGACTTTTAGTTTAGATTTACCAAAAACCATATAATAGGAGGTCAAAACTAACACTTTCAATTGTATCCAATTAGGCAGGATCTTGCACTACATAGTTGAAGGTAAAGCTAAAGGAAATTGGGCAGAAACTGGACAGAAAATTGTATAATGTATGGCCAGCCTTAAAGTGGTTGTAAACCACAGACATGAAATATGAACAAAGCATATCCCTCTATAGTGTTTGCTTGTATCTATCCAGAGCACTAAGTGTCATTTCTGTCCACTGCCTCGTTCCTCTGTTGTCAGCATGAATCACTTCTGACGAGTTTTCCTGACAAAAAGAGAAAAATGTCAATGGGGAGGGCACAGCCTGTGATTGACAGCTTCAGCTCTGTTTCTGTGTGCTGTGAGGGGGGGGGGGTGTCTCTTCCCTCCAATCAGCTCTCAGAGTTCTCATCAGTGATGTAACTTCAGCTCCTCATCCCCCTGCTTTTCAGAGCTGATAGCTCCTGCGTAAATTCTGCACTTGTAATGGATGGAGGGGAAAGGCTAGATAAACAGGTACAACTTATGTAGGAGGATTTGTTCCATGCGTATCACCTGAGGCCAGTCACTTCATTGGGTATATGTAAGGGTTTACATCCAACTTTAACTGCAATAGGGAAAAGTCTGGTCACTAGACTGATTGTGCATTGCGGCAGAGCTGTTTAAATCTCTACACAGTATGTACAGAAATACATTTTGCAGGTTGAAATGTTCCCAGATCCTGTATATATTTAGTGGCTTACATGGAGTTCACCCTCAGGGTTCTAGAGAGAACATAAACCTGTACTGTATAACAGTTCTGCACCCCTCTTGTTTTCGATGGGATGCTCATTTATTTTGCCCCTCTTCCCTGCCATCTGAGTGACATTTGCAGCTTATGTTGGTTTCCTTTCTAGCCTCAGAAAACAGCAATAGAGAAAGTTGTCTTTATAGTCGAGCCGTAAGAAGGATTTGAAGATTAATCTCCTTAGTTACTCGGTGAGAAACCTCCATGGGGAATCAAAACATAAAGGTAATTAACAACTTAATTCAGTGCCTGGAGGACAATCCCCTCTGTGTCAGGCTGTTTGTTCTGCCCATTCTCCTGAAACAGATATTGCAATGTAAATAGAGATGTACATATCTGCATGAACACACAACGTGACAACAAAAATGGTGGAAATGGGAAATATTCCAATGCAGCATTTACTCCAAGGTATATAATCTATATTAGAAACTCTAATAGCTAATGCATGATAAGGCAATTTCTTAAAGGAACACCATTCTGTGTTTTAAATTGTAGCGCTACCCTCGTTGAGGGCCACTATGTAATTGGTATCCCCAGGGGGAACCCCAGTTGCGGCACCTCCAACACTGAATGTATGTAATGGCAAGGGCTGCTGGGGTGTGCTGGAGGAGCTGTTGTTGCTGGCTGCTGGGGGATCTATTGTCACTGAAGGGGGTCTAATTTTGTGTGGTGGTCTATTGTTGTTGGTGAGGTCTATTGTTCCTAGTGGGAGATCTATTGTTGATGGGGGCCAATTGTGTCTGGAAGGGATCTTGTCAGGGACCCTGTCGCCGTGCAGCCGTGCGACAGAGACAGGTCCCTTCGGGTCGCGGCGGTGCGAGTGCGCATGCGTGGGAGCGTGTGGGCGCGCATGCACAGAAGCCCAGAAGTGCGTGCATGCGCAGTAGAGTCCGCGTCACTGCTAGGCGGGCTTTTAAACCTGCAATACAGTACAATCAATGCCTTCTGGTCTACAACATCTCTGCATTATTACCTGATCCTGTGGCTTGTATTCTGATCTGACCCTGACTAAGAAAGAACTCCGCCTGCACTGACCTCGGCTATCCCTGACCATCCGCTTGCCTGCTCCCTTGTACTTTATCTGCCTGCTTAATACTGACCCGGCTTATCTGACTCTGCTGTATCTACGTACCTGCACCTGCACCTGGCTTGCATCCTGACGGCTGCCATACTTACCTGCCGCTGCACGCACGGTCCTGCACCTGGCTTGCATCCTGACGTGTGCCATACCTACCTGCCGCTGCACCCATGGTCCTGCATCTGGCTTGTATCCTGACATGTGCCATACTTGCCTGCTGCTGCACCCACGGATCTGCACCTGGCCTGCATCCCGGTCACTCTCATACCAGCCGGCTACCGCACCCACGCTCCGGTGTCCAGCCCCGGTCTGCATCCTGATTGCTGCCACACCTGCCTGCTGTTGCACCTACGTTCCTGCATCTGCACATGGCCTGCATCTGGATCTCCTGGGTCTTCCGCTACCTGCTGCCAGCTCCAGATCCGCCCGGCATTCTTGCCCTTCCTGGCTCTGCGTCCTCTGTTCCCACTATCAGGGGCTCCGAGCGTGAGTCGTAAGAGGATGCCTTCTCTCCACGTCAGGCTCCCCAACAAGGTACGTGACAGATCTACTGTTGAGAGATGGGTCTACTGTCTGTTGTTGCTGGATGCTGGAGAGTCTATTGATGCTGGCTGCTGGGAGATCTGTGGTAGCTGCTGGGGGTTACTGGGGTGGTATTTTGTTTTGGGGGTCCATTGTTGCTGCAGGTCTATTGCTGCTGGCTGCGGGGGATCTATTTTTCTGCTGATAAATGATACTTGGCTCTGTATTCTCTAAAAGGAGAGGTATTGGGAGGTCGGTAGGGGGTGGAACCAAGTGACGGTGCTCGGAGGTCTGTAGGGGGCGGAAACAAGAAGTGACTCAGAAGGGCGAAGTTCCTGCACCTATTTTTTGAGAAAAGAAGCCCTGGGACACAGCCAGGCAATGGCTTTTTTTCACACAGACTTGCATCCAAAGGCAGTAACCAGTCCATGGGCTTGGCTTTGTTGTTTTATTAGGGGAATTCAACTTGTATAGGGAAATAGGGATTATAGGATGCCCTGGTAGACTTGAATCAATGGAAGAGGGACACTTCCCTCCTATGTACAAAAGTAGATCCTCAACTGTTCCTTTACTGAAAGTTGTCATTGCGGATCACTATCAGCTGCTCTTTATGGGTGAGGAACTAGCAGCCGCCCCCCCCCCCCAAAAAAAAAGAAACGTCTTCTCTCCCCCTATGGTGCTGCTCCCAGATCAATAGCCTACAAGCACTACCATCCCTCCTGGCTTCTCGGAAGATCTCCCGGAACAAGGATTAAGGATTGAGTCCAGCCCTGTTCTTAGTACGTGGGTCAGTCTTTCCCCTTGCAGATCCCAGAGAGTGCTGCTGTACTCACTCGGTCCTCTTTGCTCCCCAATGCTTCAGGTCTTGATTCCATTCATGCCTCACTGCTGAATGTATCCTGAGCCCAGCGACACCTACATACTGGAAGCTGCCCTGTCTGTTCAGGCCTCAGACTATTTATGAACTCTTCCCCACCTTCTAGGCACACCTCCCCAGGGATTGGCCAGAGTTCCATAAATATTCAGGGTGCAGCCTCTGCCCTCCCTCCACTATGTTCCAGAGCTCTCCGGAAGACAGGGGGAAGTAGCAGAGCAGCAGCCTATAAAACTCTGAGCGGTCGCAATCAATCAACCCCTGCTCCACTGATTACAGTGGGGCTAAAACTAAATTTGGCCTAGTAGCCTACTCCAAATAGGAGAGTACTGCACATGTAAATGTCACATACTGGCTGTTGTCCACAGACCCCCCCCCCCCAAAAGGGTGCATCCCCCTCCCTGCATGACCCCTGCCATATTTTCCGAGCTTCGCTATCCCAGCTGCAGGCCCAGGACCTGCATGCTGGGAGTTGTCAGGTTGCAGGGAGGGCAACCAACGAGCGTCCATTGGCTGATCTCCCCTAAATAGTAAGGACCTGGAATTTCGGCTGTGCTGGAATGACTGACTCCTGAGCACATACACAGGATCACGTCATCTTCTGCCAATCAGGTAGATCAATCGGTAGCCTGGGGAGAAGATGACAGCAGCCAATGTTACATAGTTACATAATTAGTCTGGCTGAAAAAAGACAAAAGTTCATCTAGTTCAACCATAGAAAAAAAAAGTCATAATCCTGTACCCACAGTTGATCCAGAGGAAGGCAAAAAAAACAGCAAAGCATGATCCAATTTGCTCCTGCAAGGGAGAAAATTCCTTACTGATCCCCCGAGAGGCAATCGGATATTCCCTGGATCAACTTTACCTATAAATGTAACCACCACATTGCTGGAAGGTGAGGATTTTGCAGCATTTAGTTTCACTTTAACAAACTAAATATCAGTTGGGATTCCTCTTTAACCCCTCGCCCTCCTGAGGATTTACCCCCCTTAATGACCAGGCCTCTTTTTGCTACTCGGCGCTGCACTAATTCAACTGATAATTGCGCGGTCATGCAATGCTGCACCCAAACGAAATTTACGTCCTTTTTTTCACACAAATAGAGCTTTCTTTCGATGGTATTTGATCACCTGTGCGCTTTTTATTTTTCACGCTATAAACAAAAAAAGGCCAAAAATTTTGAAGAAAAACAATATTTTTTACTTTCAGCTATAAAAAATATATAGTAAACTCAAAGTTAGTTATAAATTTAGGCCAAAATGTATTCTGCTCCATGTTTTTGGTAAAATAATCCCAATAAGTGTATATTGATTGCTTTGTGTGGAAGTTATAGCGTCTACAAACTATGGTATAGATACTGCAATTTACGCCATTTTTCTGCTATACAGCGCTGCGCTAGTTTAACGGACAATTGCGCGGTCATGCAATATGGTACATAAATGAAATTTATGTCCTTTTTTTCCCCACAAATTGAGCTTTCTTTCGGTGGTATTTGATCACCTGTGCGGTTTTTATTTTTTGCGCTATAAAAAAAAAGGCTGACAATTTTGAGGGAAAAAAAAAACAATATTTTGGACTTTTTGCTATAAAACATGTCCAGTAAAAAAAAAATGCAAAAATCAAATTTAGTCATAAATTTCTGCCAAAATGCATTCTGCGACATGTCTTTGCTAAAAAAAACCCCAATACGTGTAAATTAATTGGTTTACGTGAAAGTTATAGCGTTTACAAATGGCGGGAAAGATACTGGGATTTTTAATTTTTATTTATACTAATAATGGCACCGATCAGCGACATATGGCGGCAATCAGCGACATATGACGGCGACCAGCGACTTATGGTGGGACTGCGGGACTGCGGCGGACATTTTGACACTGGGGGGAGCTGACTTGGGGTCACTGGCATCTCCAGTGACACCAATACAGTGATCAGTGAAAAAAAAACACTGAAACTGTACTAATGTCACTGGGGAGGAAGGGGTTAACATTTTAGAATTTGCTGTGTAAGGGGAGTGTTTTACTAGGGGGCGGGGGTGTGTACTGGATGAGGGGGAGGGAGGGGGGAGCTGATCGAGGGAGAGAAACTCTTCTCTCCCTCTGCAGCTTGGCGGCGAACTGTCACAGAGCAGGGCTGTGTGTAAACAATGCAGCCCTGCTCTGTGTCAGTGTTCACCGCTGATCGCGGGAAAACGGCCGGTAAAAACCGTCCGTGACCCGGCGGCGGAGACCCGCTGCTGACACCTGCGGGACAGGTAGGGCGGGCGCGCGCCTCGCGCGCCCTCTACCTGTTTTGTAGGCAGACGTTTTAAAACATGCTTTTGCCTACGAGCACTGCCCTGCCACCGTTTATATGCGGTGGCTGGGCGGCATGTGGTTAACCTCTTGCCCTCCTGAGGATTTACCCCCCTTCCTGACCAGGCCATTTTTTGCATTACAGCGCTGCGTTACTTTAACTGACAATTGCATGGTCATGCAATGCTGCACCCAAATGAAATTTACGCCCTTTTTTTTCCATGAATAGAGCTTTCTTTTGGCAGTATTTGATCACCTGTGCGGTTTTAATTTTTTGCGCTATAAAAAAAAAAGGCTGACAATTTTGTGAAAAACATTATATTTTTGAATTTTTGCTATTAAACATGTCCAGTAAAAAAATTGTAAAAAATCTAATTTCATCTTAAATTTAGGCCAAAACGTATTCTGCTACATGTCTTTGCTAAAAAAAATCCAAATATGTGTAAATTAATTGGTTTACATGAAAGTTATAGTGTTTACAAATGGCGTTATATATACTTGGATTTTATTTTTAATTTTTATTAGTAGTGGCGGCGATCAGCGACTTATAGCAGGACTGCGGCAGGCATTCTGACACTGTGGGGAACCTAACTGCCACTGACATCCCCTGTGACACCAATACAGTGATCAGTGCCGTCAGGATGCTGGGTGTGTTTTATTGTGGGGCTGTGTGTGTGTTTCACTGTAAGCACACGGCTTTGTATGGCTCTGCTACGCACAGCCTTGCAAAGCAGTGTGCAGAAGCTGACAGGGGAGAGATCTGTTTCGTTTACAAACAGTTTCCCCCTCCCAGGGGCGGACTGACCATTTGGAAACTTGGGCACTGCCCGAGGGCCCGGGGTCAGTAGGGGGCCTCATGAGTTGCCCCTGGTACCTTTTTCATAGGCTTTTTTGAGTTTGGGCAAGGACACAGGGGCCCCATGATCCCCTATTGCCCGGGGGCCCCATGAGTTGTCAGTCCGCCCCTGCTTCCCCCCCCCCCTCCATTGGAGATGCTTGGCAATCACCGGGCAACAGTGAGTAATCACCTGCCGGGATTTGGTGATTGACAGCCGTGGCTGCGAATGGCGGAGCGGGTAGGGAGCACGCTCGCCACCTACTCGTAAATGCTACATCATGTATGTATACGTGGTTTTGCACACCCATGTCGCCCTGTAGCAGTACTGCTATAGGGCGGACGGGAAGTGGTTAATTATCACACATAAGGGGAGGTTTACTAAAACTGGAGCACTCAGAATCTGATGCATCTGTGCATGGTAGCCAATCAGCTTCTGACTTCAGCTTCTTCAATTACACTAGGTTCACATCTGTGCAGGTGGTGCTGCTGCGGATCCACACGAAAATCCATGCAGCCGCACCACCTGCACAGAGAAATGCGGACCCTCGGGCGGGTGCCATTAATTCTAATGGCACTCCGCCCGCACTGGAAAACGCAACCATACTGGGGACCAAGGTTCCTGTGTGGGCTGCATTTTAAAGAAGTGCAGGGACTTCTTCCCTGCATGTCACGGGCACGGGAGTACATTCAAATGAATGGGCTCTGTGCCCATGCAAAACGCGGCCCGCACGGCCAAATAGATGTGAACCGGGGGTTAAGCTTTGACAGTCCTCATGCACATGGGGCGTTTTTACAGCGGCTGTTTTGGCTTTTGATGTTTTTTTCTACAGCTAGTAAACCCCCCAGCATGTTATCCTATGTGTCCATGCACACAGACTGTAATCAACGTTTTTTGGCAGCGATGTTTTTTGGCTGGAAAAAAAACCCAGAACTAGTGGGATTCTAGAGGAGTTTTTTAGCTTTAAAAACGCTCTAACGCTGAAAAACGTGTCAAAGCATGGTAAAACGCAGTAAATTGTGGCAAACCACCATTTTTGGACTTTTTTTTACCCAAAATTGCATTTATAACCAAAAATGCAAAAACGCCACTAAACGCTAATACAAAAACACTAAAAATGCTGAAAAACTCACGTTTTTAATGTGACTTTACACAGCTGTTACTGAAACACTCAGTGTACATGAAGCTTCAAACCTGAAAGCTGATTGGTTTCTATTCACAGCTGTCTGGACAGTGCTGTTTGGTCCTATGCTGATCACATGCATCCTCCCAAGAAAAAAAAACCTCTCTAGCAATACACACCAAACTGAGCATGAGCATATGACTATGGATTCAGTCTGTATCAGGTGGTCATTTGAACAAGAGGAGGGGCAGAGAAGAAAGGATCAAATAGCCTTTTTACAAAATGCATAGGTTAACCCCTTAGGTTCCACAGTGAGTATAACAATCATGATTTACTGCATATACAGACGGGGTTTAGTAACACTTGCCTCACACAAGAGATTTTTCTGCCGATCTTTTTTTTTTCTTTAGACTCCATGCACACTAGTGGTTTTTTAAGCTCCTAGAGGCTGTTATCAGAAAAAAACATGCTGAACTGTACTGGAACGTGGTAAAATGCATCAAAAACGTACCAGAACGCTCCGGAACGTGTCAAAAACGCACCAAAAACATGTCACAAACATGCATGCAAAAACACATCCGGAACACATCTGGACTGCGATTCTTTAGTTTGAACCCACCCTCAGGATACTGTTTTGCTCAGGGCCAGTTCACACTACAAAGATGCACTCCAGATACATTTTTGCTTACAGTTCTACAGCTAGTAAACCCCCCAGCATGTTATCCTATGTGTCCATGCACACAGACTGTAATCAACATTTTTTGGCAGCGATGTTTTTTGGCTGGAAAAAAACCCCCCAGAAACTATTGGGATTCTAGAGGAGTTTTTTAGCTTTAAAAATGCTCTAACGCTGAAAAACGTGTCAAAACGCAGTAAATTGTGGCAAACCACCATTTGTGGACTTTTTTACCAAAAATTTTTTTTTTGCTAAAAAAAACCTCTAAAAACCGCAAATGCGAAAACAATGCAAAAACGCCACTAAACGCTAATGCACGCTGCACCAGATTTTGCACACTCCAGTTTTAGTAAATCTCCCCCATAATGTCTGCAGAACACCATCCTGAACATCTTTCCCTCCTTCCAGTAACCTGAACTCACCCCTCCAATCTCTCTGGACACTGGCATGCTCCCATGTTATTTTAAACATTAGCTAATCCAGGCAACCCTTTCCAGACCACCCAACGAAAAAAAAATGAACGCCAGACATTCGTAATTCAACAGGTAATATCATTCCACTCAGGATCAAAGCTGCAGCTGATCTTGTGACCTACAAAGCCAATAGCTCAAGCTAGGATTAATACTGGCCCATCCGCTGTACTGTGCGTGCCGCACACCCATAGCAATATATGGTACAGAGATGGCGTCTGGCTGGTGAACGGGACACAGAGGTTAATGTTCTTGCAGAGCAGGCGGTGAAAAGAGATTCCAGTATGCCTTGGCCATTCATCACTAATGGTCTAGTGTCAACACACACACAGGCATTAATGGGAGTACAGAGCACTAAATCCTGTACATGTCAGTTTGGTTACATTTTCTCAGTAATCTGTGTTTATTTTATGAATATTGTTCACACTCCAGCCCCGAGCAGTGCTGAAAGATCCACCTGGGAAGATCAGTCAATTTGTTGAAAACTGCCCTGAGCTGTTTTGATATCGGCCACCTCTTGTCGGAACACAAGCTGTTGGCTAATTTTTTCATCAATAATTATAATTAATAATAATTTTGATGGGCAACCAGTTCAAAAACATTTCATAAGTGGTTTGTATATATTTTTTAAATAGATTTGCTTCATATCCAAATAATACTGCAATACTAAAGCAAACTAGAATCAGAATGATTAAATTGTTACTAAACCCCGGACCCTGCATTCACGATGTCTGGTCTCCCTGCATTCACTATATCTGGTCTCCCTGCATTCACTATATCTGGTCTCCCTGCATTCACTATATCTGGTCTCCCCGGACCCTGCATTCACTATATATGGTCTCCCCGGACCCTGCATTCACTATATATGGTCTCCCCGGACCCTGCATTCACTATATCTGGTCTCCCCGGACCCTGCATTCACTATATCTGGTCTCCCCGGACCCTGCATTCACTATATCTGGTCTCCCCGGACCCTGCATTCACTATATCTGGTCTCCCAGGACCCTGCATTCACGATGTCTGGTCTCCCCGGACCCTGCATTCACTATATCTGGTCTCCCTGCATTCACTATATCTGGTCACCCCGGACCCTGCATTCACTATATCTGGTCTCCCTGCATTCACTATATCTGGTCACCCCCGGACCCTGCGTTCACTATATCTGGTCTCCCAGGACCCTGCATTCACTATATCTGGTCTCCCCGGACCCTGCATTCACTATATCTGGTCTCCCAGGACCCTGCATTCACTGTATCTGGTCACCCCGGACCCTGCATTCACTGTATCTGGTCACCCCGGACCCTGCATTCACTGTATCTGGTCACCCCGGACCCTGCATTCACTATATCTGGTCTCCCCGGACCCTGCATTCACTATATCCGGTCTCTCAGGACCCTGCGTTCACTATATCCAGTCTCTCAGGACCCTGCATTCACTATATCCGGTCTCTCAGGACCCTGCATTCACTTTATCTGGTCTCCCAGGACCCTGCATTCACTATATCTGGTCTCCCCGGACCCTGCATTCACTGTATCTGGTCTCCCAGGACCCTGCATTCACTGTATCTGGTCTCCCAGGACCCTGCATTCACTATATCTGGTCTCCCCGGACCCTGCATTCACTATATCTGGTCTCCCAGGACCCTGCATTCACTATATCTGGTCACCCCGGACCCTGCATTCACTATATCTGGTCTCCCCGGACCCTGCATTCACTATATCTGGTCTCCCCGGACTTTGCATTCACTATATCTGGTCTCCCAGGACCCTGCATTCACTATATCTGGTCTCCCCGGACCCTGCATTCACTATATCTGGTCTCCCCAGACTTTGCATTCACTATATCTGGTCTCCCAGGACTCTGCATTCACCATACCTTCTCTCCCACGGTACACACAACATGGAAATGCAATTATTTTAGTAAATATAAACGGCTAAATACCTTTTCTCATCAGCATTTGGAGCAGTCTTGTGACTTCTATCAGTGTTCAGCAGAGCACTGGTTAAAGCTTGTAGGAGGAGTTTTCTTTCTGCTCTAGGAGGATGCAGAACCCCTGACATCTGTCTGGACAGTGCTGTTTGGCCCTATGCTGATCACATGCATCCTCCCAAGAAAAAAAAAACCTCTCTAGCAATACACACCAAACTGAGCATTCAGTCTGTATCAGGTGGTCATTTGAACAAGAGGAGGGGCAGAGAAGACAGGATCAAAAGGCCTTTTTACGCAATGCAGAGGATTAACCCCTTAGGTTCCATAGTGAGTATAACAATCATGACTTACTGCATATACAGACGGGGTTTAGTAACACTTGCCTCACACAAGAGATTTTTCTCCTGATCTTTTTTTTTTCTTTAGACTCCATGCACACTAGTGGTTTTTTAAGCTCCTAGAGGCTGTTATCAGAAAAAAACATGCTGAACTGTACTGGAACGTGGTAAAATGCATCAAAAACGTACCAGAACGCTCCGGAACGTGTCAAAAACGCACCAAAAACATGTCACAAACATGCATGCAAAAAGGCATCCGGAACACATCTGGACTTCGTTTCTTTAGTTTGGACCCGCCCTCAGGATACTGTTTTGCTCAGGGCCAGTTCACACTACAAAGATGCACTCCAGATACATTTTTGCTTACAGTTCACGCTATGCGCAGTTCCGGTGCAGTTTTGATGCAGTTTGCCATGTTCCAGTACAGTTCTGTGCAGAAAAAATGCAGCATGGTCTACTTTTTTTTTTCTGCTCCGGAAACTGACTGGAACTGACTGCCCTGGTGTGAACTAGGGCCATTGGAATACATGGAAAATACTGTGCATGCATTTTTGATGCAGAAAAAAAGCGCACTGAACTTCATCTAGTGTGAACTAGCCCTTAGAGAAACGCAGTCCAGATGCGTTCCGGATGTGTTTTTGCATGTGCTTTTTTATGCGTTTTTTGCCCGTTCTGGTGCATTTGTTGTGTGTTTTTGACGCGTTCCAGTGCATTTTTTATTCCAGTTAATTTTTTCCCCTCTCCTTTTCTTCAATTTGAATAGGGACATGTGCGTTCCAGTGAGTTTTTGATGCTTTTTACTGCATTCCAGTACAGTTCTGTACAGAAAAAATGCAGCCTGTTCTACTTTTTTTTCTGCATCCGGAACGCACTGGAACTGCAAGCACTGATGTGAACTATGACATTGACAACCATATCACCTACTTTCTGTGCATTTTGGATGCAGTAAAAAAGCAACTGAAACGCATGCAGTGTGAACCGGCCCTTAAAGTATAACTACAGTAAAGGCAACATTTTTTAGATTTTGGACAGAGTGGAGAGGTCCTAGAATGCTTGTCAGCTGTCATTGCTGTCTGTGTCCCCATTAGGAAGATTCACTCTCTCTATTTGTCCTGTCTACCATTATCATTGAAAGTGAATGTAAAGAAAGCCCCACGTTTTGGGTTGTCCCCAGAAAAGTAATAGATTGGAAAGTTTTCAATGGGGACACTAGTTCTGGGGACCCCCTAATTTAGAGGGATTTCCTCTCACTTCCTGTTGGGCTATGGGACAGGAAGTGAAGGGGACACAGATGGCAAAAAAATGACAGAAGATATAACTTTCCCTTAAGCAGGCCATACATGGGTTGAATTCAGAACGATTTTTTGATCGAAAATTGAAAACATTGTTCGTTCTGTAATCTGATGGTGCCACCAATGATTTTGAAAATCGTTAGTTTTTCACGAATTTTCCAACATGCCCAATAAATGAAATGGGGAGAAACCACGAAAATCGTCCGGTGCCATTGCCCTACTAAAAGAGCGAAAATTGGCCGACTATTCTTAGGTCTGATTTTTGAACGAAAAGTCTTTCAAAAATCGATCCATGTATGGCCAACCTTACTCTCAGGGCCGGTGCTACTACTAGGGGAACTAGGCAGCTGCCTAGAATTCAGCCACAGCTGCTGGTTTCCCTACTCTCTGCCATGACCAGATCAAGGGGGGTGCTGGGGTGGGCTCTTTTAGTTGTGCCCCCCCCTGTCCATGGACATTGTGCCTGGCCGCTGAGTGCCTTCCCCCGCACTCACGGCTGGGACAAGAGGAGAGAAGCCTGGAGCCTTGAAGCCTGCAAAGGAAAAATGGCAGGAGAGAGCTGACACAGGATCTCTCTTATATCGGCATGGGCAGTGATTGATTCTTTTCCTGGATCCTTGCTGCTGAGGGATGATTGGTCATTAGAGGAGATAGGGGGTGGGGTAATCAAACTGTGTCTGCCCCGATTTGTGCAGGAAGGGGAATAGGGGCTATTTGTGCTGGGAAGGGTAATGGGGATGACTGGGGGGGGAGATTTGTTCCAGGAGAAGGGATTTGTGTCAGGAGTAGAAGGGAGGTTAGGGGGATTTGTACTAAAGGGGGGGGGGAGATTTGGGTAAGGTGGGAGAATTTTATGCTAGGAAGGGTGATTTGGGGGGGTTTTAGCTAGAAGAGGGATTTAGGAGAATTTGCCCTAGGTGGGGGGATTGAAGGAAGAGGATTGGTGCTGGGAGGGGGGCTTAGGGGGGATTTGTGCTAGGAGGGGGATTGGGGGGGGGAATTGTGCTAGGATTGGGATTGGAGGGGATTTGTGCTAGTAGAGGGGCTTGGGGGGGTATTTGTGTTAAGTGGGGGGATTTTATGCTGGGAAGGGTAATTTGGAGGGGTTTTAGGTAGAGGAGGGATTTGGGGGAATTTGTCTTAGGTGGGGGGAATTGAAGAAAGAGGATTGGTGCTGTGAGGGGGGATTGGGGGGGGGGGGGGAGCGGGTTGTGTAAGGAGAGGGAATTGGGGGGGTAAATTTGTGCTAGGAGGGGGAATTTGGGGGGGAGAGTTGTCCTAGAAGGGAAATTTCCAGGGGGATTTTTACTAGGAGGAGGGATTAGGGGTAAAATTGTGCTGGGGGGGGGGGGGTTGGGAGGTGTTGTGCAAGGAGAGGGGATTTTGGGGGGGATTTGTGCTAGAAGGGGTTGTGCTTTGGGGGGGGGGGGTGTTTGTGCTGGGGGGCGATTGGGGGTAAAATTGTGATGGGGGTTGTGAGGTGTTGTGCTAGGAGAGGGGATTGGGGGGTTATCCTAGAAGGGAGGATTGGTGGGATTTGTGCTAGGAGGGGGATTGATAGGGGTTGTGCTATGACGGAAGGGTTTGTGCTGGGGGGAGATTGGGGGTAAAAATTGCTGCTGGGGGCGGGGTTGGGAGGGGTTGTGCTAGGAGAGGGGATTGGGGGGGTTGTTGTCCTAGAAGGGAGGATTGGGGGGAGGATTTGTGCTAGGAGGGGGGATTGGGAGGGGTTGTGATATGAGGAGGGATTTGTGCTAGGAGGGGGGATTGGGAGGGGTTGTGCTATGAGGGGGGGTTTGTACTAGGAGGGGGGATTGGGGGTAAAATTGTGCTGTGGGGTTGTGCTAGGAGAGGGGATTGTGGGGTTGGTTGTCCTAGAAGGGAGGATTGGGGGGGTTTGTGCTATGAGGGGGGATTTGTGCTAGGAGGGGGGATTTAAAATATATTCTTCAGATTTTTTTTCAACAGATAAAAAAGTAATTTTAACATATATTTTTACATATATTTGTAAAGGCATTCCAAAAATGTAGATTTGTATTTTTAAAGACATACAGTATATTTGAAATGTATTTTTAAAAATATTTTTCATATATTTTGTAATAAAAACGCATTTCAACATGCAGTATATATATATTTTGAAATATATTGAATATTGCCAAAATTGTAATAATTCAAATATATGGCAATATATTTGGGAAGAATATTTTTAAAATATATTTCAGATATATTTTTCTTCCATGTGGAGTTCCCTTTTTTAAAAATAAACTTTATGTGGCGTGTACAAAACGTACACTTCATTCACTGCATGCTGCAGCACACCACAGAGCTATGTTGCAGTGTGAACGGGGCACAGGGGTAACAATTGTTTCCTGTGTGTCCTTGCGTCTGACAGACGGTTTACACTGCAGTAATACGTCTGTCACCGCAAATAGTGCGAATCAGCCCTTTGGGTGCTTTCATACTGATCCGTTGCAAAAATGTGTTAAAAACGCATATGAGTTTGTGATGCATTCCTGGTGCTTTTACCTGTGAAACGTGGCCATGTGACTCAAAAACGCACCAAAAACTGTGTTTTTGATGCTTTTTGACTCATTTTCTATTCAGTTTAATGGGCAGCTGTGTTTTGGTGGGCTAATGAAAAGCGCACCAAAGATGCAGCATGCAGGATTTTTCAAAACACAGCACAGTGGTGTGAAGAGTCCTGTAGGATTTAAAGGGAAATATTTTTCTTGCATTTGCAGCAAAATAAAAAATGCAGCAAAATCGCATCTGTGTGAAAGGACCCTTACTCTTTCCCACTTTATCAAAAAATAAATAAATGAATACATTTTGCCTTTACATTCACTTTCATGTGTAACAGAAATTATTAAATACAGGCTTAGCAGTAAAAAAAAACAAAAAACTCTTTGTGAGTGCCCAGAGGATCGATCATCCACACTGAGATTATTATTATACAGGATTTATATAGCACCAACAGTTTGCTCAGCACTTTACAATATAAAGGGAGACAATACAGCAACAATACAGTTCAATACAAGAGGGATAGGAGGGCCTGATCCTGGGAGCTTACAATCTAAGAGATATCCATACAAAACCAAAAAGTTATAGAGACACTCACAAAAACACGGAGGAAAGATAAATCATATCTATCTATTCTAAAATTATTATTATTACAGATACTTATATAGTGCCATCAATTTACATGCATATATATTGTACATTCACATCAGTCCCTAACCCTCAAGGGGCGTACAATCTAAGGTCCCTAACTTACATTTATATACTAGGACCAATTTAGACAGGATCCAATTAACCTACCAGCATGTCTTTGGAGTGTGGGAGGAAACCAGAGCACCAAGAGGAAACCCACAGAGGCACAGGGAAACATACAAACTCCAGGCAGGTGGTGCCGTGGTTGGGATTTGAACCAAGAACCCCAGTACTGCCAGGCAGAAGTGCTAACCACTTAGCCACTGTGCTGCCCTTACATTTTCAATTTTTTTTTGTAAGGAAATTTAAAAAGCAGTCTATGGCATACAGGAATCTCTCTATTGTTCTTGTATATATGATACAGATAGGAAGAGTCATGTAGCAGTATACACATACCCTGTGCGGAGACTCTCGGGAGGGTTGTCTATGGTCAGGTTATCAGGAGCTGTGTGAAGACCTGGCTCTCTGCATCCAACTGGCCCCACATCCCAGACTGTGCCAGCTTAATGAGCCCACAGTTCATGGAGAATGGGCCGTGCTGCTGATTAGCCAGGCGTACCTTCCAATGTTCTCTTTGATAAATGCCTGTGTTTAGATTTGATATGTACTTTGCATTCCAGGGAAACACTCCCTTTTGGGAAAGTTTACCAATCTCAGAAATGCCTGTCTGACAAATTACCCTGGGAGTTTAATTATTACTAGAGCTGCAGGCAGAGCCGTCCCATCCAGCAAACATTAGTCCTCATGCACACTGGATTTTTTTTCAGCGGCTGTTTTTGGCTTTTGATGTTTTTTGATGTTTTTTTCTACAGCCAGTAAACCCCCCAGCATGCTATCCTTTTTTTTTAATTTAAATATTTATTGATTTTTCAAATAAATAAATTGTCCAAACCAGGGGCGGACTGACAACTCATGGGGCCCCCGGGCAATAGGGGATCATGGGGCCCCTGTGTCCTTGCTCAAACTCAAAAAAGCCTATGAAAAAGGTACCAGGGGCATCTCATGGGGCCCCCTACTGACCCCGGGCCCTCGGGCAGTGCCCGAGTTTCCAAATGGTCAGTCCGCCCCTGGTCCAAACATACTCTTTTAAAAACACTGATACATTTTCAGTACATTTATCGTATAACCTTTTCTTCCCCCACCCTTTTACCCAGGGGCAGACTGACAACTCATGGGGCCCCCGGGCAATAGGGGATCATGCGGCCCCTGTGTCCTTGCCCACACTCAAAAAAGCCTATAAAAAGGTACCAGGGGCATTCAATGAGGCCCCCTACTGACCACGGGCCCTCAGGCAGTGCCCGAGTGCTCGAATGGTCAGTCCACTCCTGCTCCTACCTAAATACCACCCATACCCCCCCCCCACCCCCTCTGCTCTGCATTTTTCTATTCATTTCTGGAGATTCACGTCCTCAAAAGAGAAGAAAAAAGTATAACCACCCCAGCATGTTATCCTATGTGTCCATGCACACATAGACTGGAATCAACGTTTTTTGGCAGGGACTTTTTTTGGTTTGAAAAACCCCCCAGAACTAGTTGGTTTCTAGAGGAGTTTTTTAGCTTTAAAAACGCTCTAATGCTGAAAAACCTGTCAAAACGTGGTAAAATGCAGTAAATCATGGCAAACCACCGTTTTTGGACTTTTTTTGGTAAAAAAAACCCTCTAAAATCTGCAGACGCAAAAAAACGTTTTTTAGCTGTAAAAACGCTCTAACACTGAAAAAATACGGCAAAAAGGTAAAACGTGGTAAAATGCCACAAACTGGCATTTTTGGACTTTTTTTACCAAAAAAATACGCTAAAAAAGCAAACGTGGGGAAACGCCACTAAACACGGCAAAACGCCGCTGAACGCTAATGCAAAAACGGTAAAAAAAGCTGAAAAACTCACATTTTTAATGTGACTTTACATGGCTAACGTTACCAGCATTATCAAAATGCCCCGCGTGCAAGGAGCCTTACAGCCATGGTGCTTCTCCTAACCAGGGGCGGACTGACAACTCATGGGGCCCCCGGGCAATAGGGGATCATGGGGCCCCTGTGTCCTTGCCCAAACTAAAAAAAAGCCTATGAAAAAGGTACCAGGATCATCTCATGTGGCCCCCTACTGACCCTGGGCCCTCGGGCAGTGTTTTTATTTTTTTGCACCTCTGTTGCTTAGGTATTAAACCCAAAACCAAAAATTAAAACATACTGCAGGTTATCAATTATTATTATTATTATTATACAGGATTTATATAGGGCCAACAGTTTGCTCAGCGCTTTACAATATAACGGGAGACAATACAGCAACAATACAGTTCCATACAAGAGGGATAGGAGGGCCCTGATCCTTGGAGATTACATTAGATGTGATGGCTGCAATAGTTTTTGTTATTTTAGTCTTTTTCCCTCTGTTTTCACTTGGTGATCTGGCTAGTAGCATGCCTCCTTTATTACAGTGTCTCCACTCTGGATGAAGGAGCACAGGGAGTTTTTTCATCTGTTTTTGTCTATTTACATACATTTTTCATCCCTTCCATTTTTTTTGACTGAAGAAAATAGGGTTCTCTTCCGTTCAAAAAACGGATGCGGACATTAACGGATGTAAACAGATGATCATTCGTTTACATCTGCTAGTCCATGGAAATACATGGGTGTCTGTTTTTCATCCGTAAATGGAGAGATGAAGTAAATCTCCTCCATTGTATATATATTACATTCACAACAGTCCCTGGTTTCAAGAGCGTACAGTCTAAGGTACCTAACTCACATTCATACATACACATACTAGGGTCAATTAACCTATCATCATGTCTTTGAATTGTGGGAGGAAACCCATCCACGCACAGGAAGAGCATGCAAACTCCATGCAGGTACTGCTGAGGTTGGGATTCAAACCAACGACCCTAGTGCTGCTACGCAGAAGTGCTAACCACTTAGCCACCAAATTAAAGCCAAACTCCAACAGTTGTGTTCTTTTTGGGATAAAGGTTTTATATAAATAAATAAATAAAAGTTGATCATTGTAAGCACCCCTGTCAGTGTTAAATGGTTTTTCTCAACCCCCTAACTGCTACATCTGCAGGACGACTTGTTCTATTTGAAAAACAAGAGGATTACATGACAGATCACCAGGTGAAAATAAAGGAAATAAAGCCTAAAAAAGAAAACTAATGCAGCCATCACATCTAAGAATTGGTAAGCTACAATATAATAAATGTTTTCTTTTGGGAGTTGAAAGTGTTAACATACACACATAATGAGTTATATGGAGACACAGGGTGAAGATATGTATAGGAGAGATTATAGAGTTAGTGGGGTAAAAAACTATGATCCCATGATCAAATGAATCAACTTCCCTTCCATTATGAATCTGCTGCTGTCTACCCTTCATTATCTAAATCCTTCATTCATCAATACACCTTCCTCCATTGTAGAGGGGCGGGCTTTCAGATGTAAAAACATGGGGAGTGTTTACATTTGTGATCGCTGTGATTGGCCAGAGCCATTCCGACTGGCTCTCTTACTTATGCATGTGGGCTGCATGGTTTAATGACAGTATGATAGTGTGATCATAGGCGCATGCACACTAGTACTACTTTACTACTAGCACTAATTTACTATTAAATTTTAAGGCTCCACACACACCGGCATAAAAAAAACGCCAGTCCTCTTGGCAGAAATACAAACGCTAATTTTGAGCATTTTTGTACTAGAGTTTAGGAGTATTTATCAATGTTTAGCATTTTTTTCTGCCAAAAAAGCTCTCAAAAATGCAAAACAGAAGAGTTTTTTTTTCTGCCTCTAAACGCTGAGCTTAAAAAACACCTCTAGACTACGTAAGGTGCATGGACACATAGGATAGCATTAGTTGCTTCTACAGTCAAAAAGCTAAACTCCTCTAGGAGCAGCATTTTTTGAAGCCAGTGTGCATGGAGCCTAAATAGTGCACCTCCCGGCCATTTTTTTACAATACAGTGGTAGTGAGGTGGTTAAAAATGTATATATTATAGTATATCTAAAGCCGTTCTTCCATGTTGGAAGGAGTAGGGAAGAGTTAAAACTCCTGTTATGTTTTTATCATGTGTGTCCCATTGGGGAGATTCCCCTTCACTTAGTACACGTTCATATTGTTGCGGATAGTTTTTTCCTGTGTCATCGTGTGTTGTGTAAAGACAGCCTGTTCAAAATAAATGAGCTGCCAATGCACCAAAACACAGCAAAACTGGTGCATTTACCATTTCTGGCATTGCACCATAATGCAACATAGACTATATTGACAAATGTGTTGGGCCAGCCCTCCAAATCATTGGATTCAGATGTTCCAATCACCTCCATGGCCACAGGTGTATAAAATCGAGCACCTAGGCATGCAGACTGCTTCTACAAACATTTGTGAAAGAATGGGTCGCTCTCAGGAGCTCAGTGACTCCAAGCATGGTACTGTGATAGGTTGCCACCTGTTCAATAAGTCCATCTGTGACATTTCCTGGCTACTAAATATTCCACGGTCAACTCTTAGTGGTATTATAACAACGTGGAAGCAACTGGGAACAACAGCAACTCAGCCACAGAGTGGTAGGCCACGTAAAATGACAGAGCAGGGTCAACGCAAGCTCAGTACGCAAAAGTCTCCAACTGTCTGCAGAGTCAATAGCTAAAGACGTCCAAACTTCATGCGGCCTTCAGATGAGCACAACAGTGTGCAGAGAGCTTCATGGGATGGGTTTCCATGGCCGAGCAGCTGCATCCAGGCCTTACATCACCAAGTACAATGCAAAGCTTCAGATGCAATGGTGTAAAGCACGCCTCCACTGGACTCTGGAGCAGTGGAGACATTTTCTTTGGAGTGACCAATCACACTTCTCTGTCTGGCAATCCAATGGACATGTCTGGGTTTGGCGGTTGCCAGGAGAACGGTACTTGCCTGACTGCATTGTGCCAAGTGTAAAGTTTGGTGGAGGGAGGATTATGGTGTGGGGTTGTTTTTCGGGGGTTGGGCTTGGCCCCTTAGTTCCAGTGAAGGGAACTCTTAAGCATACCAACATTTTGGACAATTTCATGCTCCCAACTTTGTGGGAACAGTTTGGGGATGGCCCCTTCCTGTTCCAACATGACTGTGCACCAGTGCACAAGGCAAAGCCCATAGTGACATAGATGAGTGAGTCTGGGGTGGAGAAAATTGACTGGGCTGCAGAGAGTCCTGACCTCAACCAGATAGAACACCTTTGTGATAAATTAGAGCGGAGATTGTGAGCCAGGCCTTCTCATCCGTCATCAGTGCCTGACCTCACAAATGCGCTTCTGGAAGAATGGTCAAACATTCCCATAGACACCCTCCTAAACCTTGTGGACAGCCTTTACAGAAGAGTTGAAGCTGTTATAGCTGCAAAGAGAGGGGCCAACTCAATAATGAACCCTACGGACTAAAACTGGGATGCCATTAAAGTTCATGTGCGTGTAATGGCAGGCGTCCCAATACTTCTGGCAATATAGTGTATGTTAGTGTGTTACTTACTGAGGCAAGGTGCTTTGGGGTGCCATTGAGAATGAATACCCAACTCATGTTACATGCATTGCCACTCGTTGCAGTAACCATTATGTGCATGATATGCCTTTTCCTAATTCAAGGTTGAAAAGTCTGCTTGGTGCACTATATGAGTCAGAACAACCTGCTGATTCCTGCAAAGATCCTGATAACCTGTAAATATGAGTCTTATCCCAATCTGAGACTTTTTGTGTATTTTGCCCTACATATTCAGACCTGCTATCAGAACCAATACATAAAACCTCTTTGTTGTGTGCTCTTTCTTGTGCCATGACGGTTTTCTCCTGTTTGCTATCCAGCAGTCAGCCAACAGCCATGACCTCTGCCTGTAATTTATTAAAGCATGAACTCTGCCTGCCTGACCTCTGCCTGACTTCACATTATATTTTTCTCTGATGAGCCAGCACTTTGTTGATATTGTTGGTGGGTCAAAGCTGAGTGTTCCTTCCACTTTGGTTAGGTCACTTAGGATAACCTAAATTCCCAAGAAAGGACCATTAATGAGCCAGAATCCACACCTACCACCGGTGACACAAGGAATCCACATTGACCCGTAACATTTCACAAACTTTGATATTGCTCCTGAATAATTTTACAATTTTTAATGGCACAAATCTTATTAAGTGCACCAATCCCAACAGCACCCAATATTTTTCGAAATTTTCAGTCCTTTGCCCCACCCCATGCTCCTGCAGCAGTAATTGTCCAGTGCTGCTGCAGATAGTACAGCCACTAGACCTGTCCTGGGCACTTATCAAGAACCCCTGAGGACATCATTCATGACGAAACATGTTGGGAGGAGACCCGTACCTCCAGTGGCGTAAACTGGTTACGTCACTTCCAGGTGAGATAATTCTGGTGCCTTGGAACACACGGCCATCTTGCTGGTGGGTGAATCAATAGGACTCTGAGTGTATACCATTGTTAGCGGTGTTTGGTTTTTATTGTTTTATGGACTACAGAATTTTTGATATAACACTATTAGGAGTCCCTTCTATTTATGGTAGAGCTGTCTGGGAGGTGAAACAATGGAGGATATAGAACAAAACGCAAATTGACCTTAACACACAAGACGTTGCATCAGATCCGGTGAGTGGCGCCCAAAAGGAATGAAGAGAAGGTGGATATGAATGCAATTGGTGTTTAATGTTGAAGCACCAGAAGAAGGCACTGTGTTTTTTTGGGATTAGCACTTTAGGGAATAACATCTAGCACTTTATCCTGGCTGAACTTTTCATTTGAGTATGAACTTGGATTCAAGTAAATGAATGCAGTGGACTTTTGGGGAAGATATATATGGATGGACATTTTTGCACATTGGAGCATTTTTGTATTGCACTTTACTACTATTGTATTATATTTTAGCACTTTGCTTTAGCACTGTATTACCACTTGCATGGACACATTACGGTAAATATTATGTTAAAGATGTAAGTTATATATTAGGCGCAGCACCATATCTGAGAGTTTACACTTCTCAAGAGTGCTGAAAATGCCCACTCTTTCCACCCACCTCCTCCATTACCATAGCTTCCATCAATGTAAAGCGTTCTATGAATGGAGGAGGTGAACCTTTTATTCATCTGTCTGTCCTCCATTCATAGAGCGCTTTTCATTACTGGAAGCTATAGTACAGTACCGTGACCCTGCATTTTATCCAACTTAAATAGTTTTTGCAGTTTTTTTGGCAGGACTACCTTTATTTTGGTTGTTGAATTCTGTGCTTCTCAGCAGTCATGTACTAAGATCCTTACACTTGACCAGGGGTGGACTGACCATTTGGAAACTCGGGCACCGCCCGAGGGCCCGGGGTCAGTAGAGGGCCCCATGAGATGCCCCTGGTATCTTTTTCATAGGCTTTTTTGAGTTTGAGCAAGGACACAGGGGCCCCATGATCCCCTATTGCCCGGGGGCCCCATGAGTTGTCAGTCCGCCCCTGCACTTGACCTACCAATATCACTGAATTTCCTCAAGTACCATCACTTTTTCAACTCTCTGTTTTTGCTCTCTCTGCCTTCTCATTCTGTTCATTTTAGTGATGGTGATGTTGATTTTCAAGTTCTTATTTTCGAAGTGGACCTCCTCACCTCCGGGTTGTCAGTGCTGCAGGCAGTATTGTGTCTGCTGTGGAAACTTCTAGCAATAAGACAAGTCTGTGGGAAAATTCAGCAAGACAATGAGATAATCCCGTCTAGTGCATTTCAATCTTCCTAAACAAAGGAAAGCTAATTACAAATCTTCTTACCCATTCAGACTAAAGAACAGAGAAGGGAAATGGGGAAAGGGAGGCTGTACTTCGTTTTATACTCAAATGAAAGTCACATTTTATTAGAAGTGATGAATAAAAAAGGGAAATGCTTCTGGGCCTTACACAGCCTGGGAATTGATTGGATTACACTGGCCTGCGTTTTAAAACTTTTTTTCAAAGGTCAAACATTCGCAACAGATTTAGGATCATTTTTGCATGCTGAATTAAAAAATATCATTCATTTTCTTTGTTCAGGTCTGGTTTCGAAGATATGCTGAATTTTTTTACAACATATTTTTCCAAATTAGTGCTATCATTCAAGCATCTATGAGCTCTGTTTTTGTTACACATGGTCATTGATAACCGTAAATAACCTTTTTTTTCTTTTCAGGTCGCAATTAATTTAAAGTGTAAGAACCAATATAGTAGGTTCTACTATATCTGTGGACATGTGGTTCTTCCAAACCGTAAAGCAAAAATCACGGGTTTTGTGAAGAAGGCATATCATGCTTACTTTGGAGTCAAACTAGGGGACCAAGATAAGCCATTCGCTCCCCATATCTGCTGTAAAACGCGTGGAGAACCTACGGGATTGGAGGAATAACAAAAGGAAGAGTATGCCATTTGCTGTCCCAATGGTGTGGAGGGAAGGGAAAGATCACATCACTGACTGCTACTTCTAAATGACAAATCTAAAAGGCATCAATGGCAAGAACGAGACTTCAGTGAGGAAGAGGTTGAGTGTTTTCACCAAGATCTCTGTGTGATGGAGGAATGCTATCAAGGCCGATGGGATGTCAACTTTCTGGCCGACTATTGCTGGTGCCTGCAGAGGGATGTGGCATCTGCTCAGCACAATCAGAAGTCCCTGAAGAGACCTTTCATCCATGATTAGGTTTTTTTTGTGTTTTTACTCTTTTTGGTATATTTTAAGAACATTTTGTAAATCTTCTGCGAATAAACAAAATAACATCTCAAAATATAGCAATATCTGGTATGTGTTTATATCTCAGAAGCTTGATCTAAATCGGTAAAATGAGCATGATTTTCAGAATAAGCGCAAAAAAAATGGCTTAAATTCAGGTATTATATCTTATACCTTCAAAATATGGCAGACCATTGTTATCAGAGTCCCCAGTTAGGCCATGTATGATTAACGTAGAACCATGGCTTTGTAGTGTATACTGTATAGTACTAAAGTAATCCTGTCTTTATGTGGGCTATAAAAACACAACCAAGAAAATATTGACCCAGCATCACTTGACCAGGGGCGGACTGACCATTTGGAAACTCGGGCACTGCCCAAGGGCCCGGGGTCAGTAGGGGCCATGAGATGCCCCTGGTACGTTTTTCATAGGCTTTTTTGAGTTTGGGCAAGGACACAGGGGCCCCATGATCCCCTATTGCCAGGGGGCCCCATGAGTTGTCAGTCCACCCCTGCACTTGACTAGTGAAATTTCAAAAAGCTGTACCAGGAGAAGGGATCTAAACGGCCTTGGCTGTAAGTATGTATATACCATACCTTTGGGAACACTCTGGATGCTGTAAATCATTGTAGCAGGCACTGCAGTGATTGCTGCTAGCTTTGAGGTCCTGTACTGAGTGGTTGCACTGCTACGTACTGAACACAGGAGGTTGCTTGCTTGGCATGGCCATTCAGAGAAAACTTTTCATTTTCTCAATGAATGCAAAGTGTTTTCTGATTGGACAAGGTAGAGATCATTATATCACCACCCTGATACTCAGGGTGTAGACCTTGAACCAATTGGAGCATCACAGAGAGGACTTGCTGTGCAGCAGTGGATCATGGGATATATCATTCTCAATGCAAGTGAATGGAGGCTAATGGCTGCAAGAACTACAGAAGCCTGTACACAGTGTTGGAGAGACACAGGACTGTTTCTCCCAGGCAAAATTAGCTGAGAGAGGCAGACCAGTGTGGGGAACAAACAGAGGCAGACCAGTGCTGGGGTCTGTGCCTGGCATTCATGAGGACAAGTCCTCTGAGGACTAGAAAGAGAGAATGAGCTACAGAGAGAGTTGCTGTGCCTTGAAACCCAGCTGGGAAGACCTGTTGCTGTGTGCTACCACATCAGAGAGAACCAAACCACGAGAACTGAGACTTCTGGGACCACTGATTACCAAGAGTGTTCGCAGTGGTGTCACTTGGTGCGGTAAAACATGGTGTCACCCCATTAATAATTTACAAATTTCCCTTTTCTAATTTCCCTCCACCCCCATTATAATTACCCCACACATTCTGCTCTGTTCCATATAATTTCCACGCAATATCCCCTCCAATTATAATTACCCTGCAACCTCCCCTCCCCCATCTGCTTTCTCCCCTTTCATATGTGCTAACATAGTCATGTATGACCTTGATTTGTTTGGTATGATATTCCCTATTCAAATATATACCTAATATTAATGTGTCCTGTTCCTGTTGAATTCTATGAATTGTATGTGGAATTGTTAGGTTGTGGAATAGACGTTTTATGGCAAGCTCTGCATTCCTAGAGCCTTAATGGCCTTACAGGTCATGTGTGATGGCTTGACTGAGTTATTATTGTTTTACAATTGGGCAGAGGAAAAAGTCTTCCATGGTTCCTGGAAACAGACATCCTGCCAAGACTAATTAGCTGTTTACAGCTCTGGCCAGGTCTGTACTCTGTATCTATTTGTGTTTTAATTAAGATAAGTTTCTTTTGAAGTTCTTTAAAAGTTACAGCTACAAATTTTATAGTTTGAAAAGGGGGGGGGGAGTAGGAACACTACACCTGAGACGTTCACAAGATGGCTGTTGCATACAGCTTTCATGTCTCTGTTGCGCACAATCGTTACAGTAAGTAATGCAGAGTTCAGAGCTCAGTGGTATGCAACCAGTGTTGCCAGCTGTCCATAAATCTATGGCACTTTTCCCCTGTTCATAAATGTCTGTGGACAGGGAAAAAGTGTCAGTAAAAATCTGCTTGTCGTTGGCTCTGAACTGTGCTTGTGAAGTTCCAGGGCCAGCTGATTTGAGAACTCCCGGGCTCAGCCTCAGAGTGGGTAGCGGGGTGGGTCCAGGTGCATGTCAACATGGTGACATTATAGCACACATCAGATGTGGCTTTTATTCACACACCCCCCACAAGAGTTGAGCCCTAATCAGCTGGCTCCAGAACTGTGCGTACATGTGCAATTCAGGACCAGTGACAAATGGATTTTTTTAAAGCCTTTCCTGACAGCCGCCAGTGATTAACGTGTGTGTGTAAAGTGAGACTATCAGGGCTCTGATGTAAGGTGGCACTCTGCGGGCTCTGATGTAAGGTGGGACTTTGGGGATATGGATGTAAGGTGGCACTCTGGGAGGTACTGATGTAAGGGAAGACTTTGAGGACACAGATGTAAGGAGGAACTCCAGAAGACACTGATGTAAGGTGGAACGTTGGGAACAGTAATGTAAGCTGACACTATGGGAAACACTGATATAATATTGGACTCTGGGGGCACTGATGTAAGGGGGGACTCTGGGGGCACTGATGTAAGAAGGGACTCTAGAAGCACTGATGTAAGTTGGCACTCTGGGGCCTCTGCTTTATGTTGGCACTCTGAGGGCTCTGATCTATGTTGGCATTCTGGACCGCTGAAGTAAGGTGGGGACAAATATGTAAGGTGGCATTCTGGGGGACACTGATGTAGGGGAGAACGTTGGGAACACAAATGTAAGGTGGCACTCTGGGGGACACCAATGTAAGGTGGCACTGTGGGGGCATTGATGTAAGGGGGGACTTTGGGAACACAAATGTAAGGCGGTACTCTGAGGGACACTAATATAAGGTGGAAATCTGGGGGCACTGATGTAAAGGGGGACTCTAGATGCCCTATGTTTTTCCTAATCCTAGTCTTGCTCACATTTTGTCATGCTGTTTTCGCTGTTTAATTGTAAAGCCAGGCAGAATATTTGTTATGAGTATAGTTAAAAAATAAGTTCACCTTTGGGAACATGTTAAATGTTCCACCCGTTTTTAGGGTGGAAAATGTAACATGTTCCCATACCCGCCGCTGCTGCCGCTGCGTGCCGCCCCCTCCTCCCTCTGATAGATACTATGGGGAGAAGTCTCCCCGTACTATCTGTCAGATTTGAGAACAGCACAGCCTAACGGGACTCCACCCACGCGGCCACGTCATTCATTCACGGACTTCCGTGAATAAATAAACTGCAAGTCCCGACAGCCTTAGGCTGGCCATACACTATACAATTTTCTGTCCAATTTCTGTCCAATTTCCTTTAGATTTACCTTCAACTATATGGTGCAAGGGCCTGCCTAATTGGATACAATTGAAAGTGTTGTTTAGGTTTGTCCTCCTATTATTTGGTTTTTGGTCAATCTAAAGCAATTTTCTAAAGAAAATTGTATAGTGTATGGCCAGCCTTAGTGGCTGTCAGCTTGTAGTTTTCATTGAACTACCACGGAGCTGTGGAGTGCCGTGATAGTTCATTCAAGCTTCCTGTCAGAATATCTGCTTGTTCGTTTATCCCATATAGCAAGCAGATATTCTGACAGGTCTGCAGCAGACCTGCATGGCATCAGCGACCTACTGATCTCTGGTGAAATGCTTTCCAGGCTCCTTTGGACAAAAATAATAAATGCAATAAATAAATTTGCCTGCAAAAAAATGTGCATTTATTATTTTTGTCCAAAAGGTGAACTTATCTTTTATCATTGTTAACGTTTAAATATCCTTTATACTGTTTAACCATTTGACGCCCGGCCAATAGCCGTATGGTGTCTGGAAAAATGCCCTAGCTTTCCACGAGGCCGCCATTTGGCATACTCCCGCACATGCGCAGTTCGCGCACTTGCAGAGCCACGCAGTGGCGCGATCTGTCACCGCCCTTGTACCTCGGACATGGCCGATGACAGATCTGAGTACCGGCCCCCGTTGCCAGTACCATGTGAGCTGCTGTGACCAATCACAGCAGGTCACATGACAGTTGTATACAATAGATGGCTTCATTCATGCCATCCATTGTAAACTACTGTCTAGCTGTGAATGGTCACAGCTAATCACATGCACATGTCATGCGATTAGCTGTGGCCAAATCACAGCTAAGCACAAAAAAACAAAACAAAAAAAACCCCTGAATGAATCGATGTCATTCAGGTAAATGCTTGCTTATAGCAAAGTAATTCTTTGCTATAAGCAAATTGTGTAAAAAAAAAAATACTGATCACTTCCCCAAAGTAGTACAATGTTACTATGGTAACATTGTACTACTTTGGACATAGTAAAATATGAAAAAAAAATCTTAAAAAAAAGAACAAAAATGTAATAAAAAATGTAAAATAAAAAAAATATATATATTTTTTTCACACTGTCACCAGTCAGTGTCCCTGATCACCGCCATGCCAGTTATATGATGACACTGTACTGCACTGGTGATAGTATGTAAAAAAAAAATTATGACAAAAAAAATACAACTTCAAAAAACTTGCCATGCCTCTTATGAAGTACGTCGGACTGTGTACTCTGCAAAAAGGGGTCATTTGGGGGATATCTGTACTATTCTGACATTCTTGGACCTCAAGAAATTAGATTGGCTGTCAGTACTTCAGGATTGATCAATATTCAGATCTATACCATAGTTTGTGAACTCTATAACTTTCCTACAAACTAAAAAATACATCCTAATTTGGGTTATTTTCACCAAGGACATGTAGCAGAATACATCTCGGCCTAAATTTATGAAGAACATTTATTTATTTGCAAACTTTTATAACAGAAACAAAGAAAAACGTTTTTTTTTCAAAAATTTTAGGTCTTTTTTGTTAATTTTGCAAAAAATAAAAACCCCAGCGATGATTAAATACCACCAAAAGAAAGCTCTAGTTGTGTGAAGAAAATTGGGTACAGTGTTGTATGACCGCGCAATTGTCATTCAGAGTGTGAGAGCACTGAAACCTGAAAAATGGCCTGGGCAGGAAGGTGTAAAATTGCCCGGTATTGAATTGGTTAAAGGCTAAGTTCAACTTTAGAAACATAGTATATGTTACACCCGTATTGGGGGTATAACATGTTGCTAAGTGCGCCAACCCTCTCCCTGTGATCAGTGCACTTGTAGTCCATTGATATTTCCTCCAGCTTTCTACCTGAAAAAGCTGGAGGAAGTGACTGCAGGAGCCTGACACTGCACCACATAATCCATTGATAGTGGGTGCAATGCTTTGCAGGAGAAAACTAATCAATGCACCTTTTTTCCTGCAAAAATATGTGAACTTATTCTTTTCTCTTGAAAGGTGAATTTAAATTTAATTATTGATTGGCTTAGGAGTTTCTGTCATATTTCCTCCCTTGGCCAACTGATACACTCTCACGGCTTCAACTACCACCTCTACGCCGACGACACGCAAATCTATCTCTCGACCCCTCGCCTCACCCCTTCAGTCTCCGCCTGAATCACTAGCCTGCTGAACGACATATCAGACTGGATGTCGCTCCACTTCCTTAAATTGAACATCTCCAAAACCGAGGTCCTAGTTTTCCGCCCAGCCCGCGCACCCCCCCCACTGACTTCTCCATCATGTCCAACAATGCCACCATCAGGCCCACCCCGCAAGCCAGAGTACTTGGTGTCATTCTAGACTCCAATCTATCCTTCCAGCCCAAGTCCAATCTTTAACAAACTCATGCAGACTCCACCTCCGTAACATCGCCAAAATACGCACATTCCTAAGCCCAAAAACCACTAAACAGCTCATCCACTCCCTCATCATATCACGACTCGATTACTGCAACTCCCTCCTCAATGGCCTGCCTCACCACAGGCTATCCCCGCTTCAGTTGATCCTGAATACGGCGGCCAGACTCATCCTCCTCACCAACAGCTCCATTTCCGCCACCCCCCTCTGCCAATCCCTCCACTGGCTTCCGATTGCACAACGGATCAAATTCAAAATGCTAACACTGACATACAAAGCTGTCCATCATACTGCCCCAAACTACATCACTGACCTAATATCCAAGTACCACCCAACACGCACACTCCGCTCCTCACAAGACCTCCTTCTCTCTAGTTCCCTGGTCACCTACTCTCCTCTCCTTTAGGCGCACCCTGAAAACCCATCTCTTCAGGGAAGCCTACCCCGCCCTCTGCTAATTGCCGATCTCCTCCACTCTTCCTACCACTCCATCCCCCACAGCTTTTCCTCCCGTACCACTATCCCCTCCTCCTAGATTGTAAGCTTCAAGGAGCAGGGCCCTCGAACCCCTCATGTATCGCATTGTATTGTCTCCCATTGTAATGTACAGCGCTGAGCAAACTGTTGGCGCTATATAAATACTGTATAATAATAATATTTCAGATGCTTGGTAAAAAAATGTGCTTCGTCAGCAAATTTTCCATGTTTTGACAGTAAAAAATCTGGGGTTGGCAACCATGTATATATTGCACAGCGTAGGGGCCAATATAATTAAAGCAGAGTCTATGAGTCAGTAGCAGTAAGTAATGCAGGGTGCAGGGTTCAGTAGTAAATAACATAGAGGTCAAAGGTCAATAGTAACGCTGAGTGCAGGGTTCAGGAAATAGATAGTAATGCAGATTATAGTAGTAATGCCCCCTGTCTATCCCCTCCCCCAATATTGTCCAATCCATGCTTAATCATGTACCTGCACACACATTGCAAAGTGTAATCTCCTCTGTCAACCTCCAGCTCACCCAGACAGCCCCTGGTGACCCTGGGCATAGCTGTTGGTCCATCCTGCCACCACTCATGCCAGCCATGGTTACTTACCTGCAAACATGTAAACAAGGGCCAGGCAGCGTCACCTTCTCTCTACCTTGTCTCATGCCTGCACCCTGAGGACCAACAGAAACGGCACTTATACCTTCCCTTCCTTCTCTTAATCCTGCAAGCAACTAATGAAATAGAAGATTCCATGCAGGTTCTGACCCAACTCCCCTGGGTGGAGGATGACACATTTGAAACAGGGACTAGATATTTAAACCAGGGACCAAAATGGGGACATTTGGCAGCCAGGAACAGCCTCCTCATTTTGTAAAATGTAATTGTAAAAGTAATGTCTAATATTTTTTGAATCTGCAGCTTTCATCAAAATAATATCTGGCAATCCCACCATGAAGGTTTTGTTCATGCACTTCCAGTATTGGGTGACTACATTTTGTCCTGCATTTCACCCCATCACAAGGGTCCCTGACGGAGGCAAAAAAGTAGTAGTTATAACACACATTACACAAGCATGGTCTTCTGTTGTCACCACAAAAAGCACGAACAGGAACACACGCTTCCTCTACTCTCAAGTGGGAATGAAATGTGCTTGGGAGGAGGGTATTTAGGCAGCAAGGATGACCAGGGAGGAGAAGTGAGCATTAAAAAACACTGATCTATGAAAAGTTGCAAAGGAATGCTTCTTATCTATTGTGAAACAACTTCTGTGAGTAGAGTTGCATTGAAGTCGGTTAAAAGTCGCAAGCAAGTTGCACTGGAAATCACATGACAATGGGGTCGCAGCAGTGTGAACCAAGGCTTAGGGTTTAAGTTTGTCCATTAACCCTTTGAGGACCGTAAGGTTTTGGAACGCCAAAAGAATCAATTTTTTTGTTTTTAAAGTTCGTACACTTCAGTTGCCGTAACTAAGCAATTTCATGAAATAATTGGCAAAAAGCTAGATCCATTTGTTGTTTGTTGATAAGAACTAATATTTTGACTCAAACCAAAAAAAAAAGAGTTTTAAGTTCTTAATCAGATGATACACGCAATTACAAACATGGGACAAATACGTCCCTTGGTCCTCAAAGGGTTAACCCTTTAGAAGATTTTGAATATATTGCAATGCAGGTCATATGTGCAGAAGATCCACATACAGTCCATCCAGTGTGCTTCAATGCCATTTGTCATAACTTATACTAATTTAAATACATAAAAGGTACATTAATAAATAAAGGATGCTTGAAAACAACATATAAATAAACTTTACTAAACTAGATCTTGCAATATGAAAGTCTTAAAAATGCATAGTTTTTTTTATACCTATAAACCATATAATGAACCAGCACTGGAGGACAGGTAAAGAAAATAAAACCCAAGTCCTTTTTTCTTTGCTGTGTATTTATCCCTGAACTCATACAGCATGTATGGTGAAATTCTGCATCACTCTCTTCTAGTTGGCTTCAGTTCAAGCATTATCTTGTATTCTCTGTAGGAGGGCTGGACAGTAATTTCTAGTAGCTGAACAAATCATGGGAGAATAAATCATTATATGAAATAGATAACTAGGAAGACAGCTTCAAAGGGGAAACCTTTAATTTTCTTTTCATAGCAATAGAATAAAGCAAAGTCAAACTAATAAACCTGTTACTCACAGAGACTGTACATAAATATTCCTGATTATAGTCCAGACACCGGCTTTTCAGTCTGGACATGCATGACCCTAAAGTCTGAGTTGCCAACATTTTTAAAATAAATTCTATATTTTAGGTCTTTGAAATGGCACAATAGAAATAGCCAATGGACAGATTGTCAGTATTATAGTAAGTGAATGTACAATACCCATGCTCAACCGCTAATTCAGCTTCCTGTGGCTGAAGACCAATGCTCTTGCCAAAGTGTTCCCGCACTTAAGAAAAGTAGTCCATAATAGAATACCGAGTGTCCTTACCGAGTGCCGGCTTAATTCTATTATGGACTACTTTGCTGTTGTAGTAAATACAGCCAGGAATTCACGGACGTGCTTTGCCAGTGGTGGAAATACTACAAGAGTATAATATAAATGCCTTATTTGTACATGGAATAAAATAGACAATTGCAATTGAAACTGCACAGTTGCAAGTACTACTGAGCATCCAGGCATTTTTGGAAGTGGGAACAGGCTTTCCTGGAGTATTGTGGAAAAAAACAAGGGTACACCAATACAGTGCCTGCTTTTAGTAGGCAATAACTCTGTATACAAAGAAATATAAATGAAAATGGTGTAGCGCTAGAAAAATCCCACAGGGCGTACCAACGCGTTGCGTCACGGATAACACGTGACCCTGATGAAGTCACGTGTTATCCGTGACGCAACGCGTTGGTATGCCCTGACGACATTTCCGGTACGCGGTGACGTCACTTTCGACGTACGCGCCATATTGGGACTCCAGATACACCCACAATACAAGGATACCATGAGGATTTATATCATGCGATAAAATCGACTGTGGACATGTGAGTGGGCATTTTTATACCATTCTTTTCAATAAACATTACTGTATTACACTATGGGAGATCTCTGTTTGTGTCTCTGAGCATCATCTGGTGGTAAGGAACCACCACTATACAGCGGCTGGAGGTGTTCTTTTGGATGACAGCGTTTGATGTGGTATCAACTGTGGACCTGTAGACCGGTTGGCTCCTGAGGGATACATCCTATATAAAACAAGGCATATTGGCCCTTGTGGTCAGTGCGGGGAGGTGAGGAAGCACTTAGACCATTGTAGGATTGTGGCACAAGTGGCACTCTCACGGTTTTCAAAGGCTCACAGTTTTTTGCTTGAAGTGGACTGCTTATTATTCACTAATATCACTTATTGTAGTGTGTCATATTTGCATGACCTTGTGTGTAACCACTATATAAGTTTTTAGTCACGTGTTGTCTTCCCCATATGGGGATGCACAAGGGGATTATTATTTTTATGCATGTGTATCTGTGTGATATCTGAGAGCATATATATATATATATATATCTCTATTTATGAGTTTAGGTTCCCTATATGCACATTATACATAGTGGGATTTTTCTAGCGCTACACCATTTTCATTTATATTTCTCTTTATGCACTTTTTGGTAAAAAGGAGGGTGTTGGCAGCTTAAGGTTTTACATTCATCTGAAGCGCAGGAGGTTTTAATATTTTTAACTCTGTATACAAGGTTAGGGGTAACCATGGTAGGGACGGGGACACATGACAATAAGTTGAATTAAATAAGGTATACAGTACCAAGTAAAGGAAGGGGTTTGGTGGGCACACAAAGGGGACAATGTGAAGAAGTGCTGGGGGAGTGGAGGGGGGAGAAGTGGGACAGAGTCTATGGGGTAGGTGAAGAACAGGGAAGGAAGTGTTTGGAGCTAAAGGGGTGGGATCCAGGCCCTATAAAAGAGTACCCAAGGTGATGAGGTTATCATGAGCTTAGCAGTAACTGGTTGCACATCAGAGTTTTGTACTCTGAAGAGAAAGTAACCTCTGCAGTTTTAAACTTTTCTTCAGTTTGATACCAGATCACCAGGAGCAGGTGAGGTCTTCAATGGTTTTAATTTTGTTCACTTTGGTAAGTCATAGACAATTAGGTGGTGGTTCAGGGTGTTTCCAGTAAAAGGGAATGGGTCAAACGAGATATCCTATACCTAATTTTAAAAGGAGATATGAGATGAAAAAGTAATATGACTGGATTGACACCTCAATATCTGTGAGTTTAAAATAATACTTTCCATAGAGTCCAAAAACTTGACAACTCTAGAAGATGTGGAATATCTGTCCCCTATGTTGACAACAGAGGAGGGAGCAGTTTGTGAACGTTTTGTGAAGGGCAAATGGCACCCGGTATCACCCAACCAAGATATTGTATCCCGATTCCTGGATCTTACTTGATCTTGAGGCCCTACAGGAAAAGAAAAGGTTATGGCTTGACTATTCAGAGGTGAGTTCTTCTTTAGTACATTTTCCCATTTTGTAAGAAATGGAGGTGGAGGTTGATTTGGTGGGTTGGAAAGGAGATTGTGTGACCTAGACCAGCATTTCTCAACATTTTTTTTGGTCATGGCACCCTTTAAAATTATGCAAAATTTCAAGGCATAGAAATCTAAAATGTTAAAATAAAGTAAATGTCACTTATCGATGGAAAACCTGAACCTGGGACAATGCACACAACCGCCTTGATGAAATTAAGTTCTTCTGCGGATTCTTTTTTTTCGCATAAACAAGAAAATAATAGAGAAAACTCGGAAACCCCAGAACTTACCCGCTCAATATTCCTCTCTAAAATTCTTTGTTGACCTATCCAAACATACCATGCAGCTCAGGATAACTCTTCTTCCGATAACAAAGGCACTACACAACCACAAGTTAATCTACCATTGGGGCCATCCCACTAAATTGATAGTAACCATGAACAATTAAAACAACTACAATCAACAATTTAGAAGAAGGCCTGCACTATCTCAGAGAATGGAAAATCCTACCAGAAAACAAGTTCCAGCATTCTTCAACTCCCTATCCTTTGGTTGTGCAAATGGAATGGAATCTGGTTACCCATAAGAGGAAAAACAAACATAAAACATTTATGTTGAATTTACTCAATGTTTCACATTTTAATTTTCTAAGCTGGGCATTGGGTGTTCTACCTGATGATTGTTTACGGTTGAACCACTTTTTCTGTTATTGCCCTGCAAATATTTTGCAGTTTTTACTGCATTCTGATCCTATATGGGATCCTATTTCTTACTAGTTTACTATTTGTTCATGTTTTCTGTTTTTTATTTTTTTACCTCATGTTTCCTACTATGTCAAGTGCTTTGTCTGCCATTATTGCAATGTCTTATTACCAAATTCACAGGGCTTTCTTTAGGCTCCATACACTGTCATCTCTTATATCTTACTTATGGGTCTACAAATTATCTCAGTTAATTTCAATGGTCTAAACCATCCCGCTAAATGGTCAAACATGTGGAAAGAAGCAGTGAATTCCAAGTATGATATAATATGTGTCCAAAAAACCCACTTTACTGCATTAGCAGTTCCTCATTGCTCACACAAAAACTTTCCACATGTCTATATGGCTAATGCCTCAGAGTAAAAAAGAGGCATACTTATTGCGATTAAAAACTCTGTCAACTTTCTCTCACATAATATGATTTCTGACGCTGATGGCAGATACTTGATCCTCAACTGTACAATAGATAACATAATATACACTGCTGTGAATTCATATGTTCCTAATACACATCAAATACGCTATCTTAATAAACTTTTTAGAATAATCTCCAAACACCATTCTGGCTCCCTCATAATCTGTGGAAACTTTAATCTACTAGTTTATATAACTTTAGACTCTACAACCACTTCTAAAAGAACAAACCTTAACCCACATTCAGTAATTACAAGAGAAGATGTCTATGATGTCTGGAGATGTCAACATGCAGGAGAAAGAGACTATACTTTCTTTTCTGCTAGACACCAATCATATTCCATAATAGATTTAATACTAGTAGATAAATGGCTACTTCAAAATATTGCTACCTCTACTATAGGAACCATAACTTTTACCAACCATGCCCCTATCTCCATTACTATTTCTGATAAACTGTCCACAAAACCTTATAGCCTATGGCATATACAGTACATTCTTCTACCATTAAAAATCCTCAAAATGCAACCCTGCTCTCCAAACATCTTAAAGAGTTCTTTGATATGAATTCACAATCAGTGTCGGACCCCTCTACGGTATGGTGCACACATAAAGCGTATATGCGTGGCATTATCGTACAAATGTGTGCTAGAGCTAAAAGGCAAAGAAATCAATGGAAAGATCACCTACTGGCAGAAAATAAAAAATGTGAAATACAAAATAAATCTAATCCAGATCAAAATATCTCAGCAACACTTCTTAATCTTCGTAATGAGCTAAGCTCCTTTTTACTACTTCAATTTGACAAGTCTATACAAAGATTGAAGCTTAATTATTACTCCAATGCTAATAAGGCAAGTAAATATTTAACTACCATCACTCCCATACTTAAAAAACCCTCCCTGGAACAAATTAAGACCCATCTCCCTGCTGACATTTACCTCTAAACTCCTAGAACGCTTAGTCTACAATCGCCTGAGCTCCCACCTCACTGACAACAACCTTCCTGACCCTTTACAGTCTGGCTTCCGCCCCCTACACTCCACCGAAACTGCCCTACTCAAACTCACCAACGACCTACTAACCGCCAAAACCAATGGCCACTACACAGTACTCCTACTCCTCGACCTCTCTGTGGCTTTTGACACAGTTGACCACCCCCTCCTCCTCAAAATACTACACTCTCTTGCTGTCAGAGACTCCGCTCTCTCCTGGCTCTCCTCTTACCTATCACAGCGTACCTTCAGTGTTACCAATAACGCTGCAACCTCCTCCTCACTCCCTCTCTCTGTTGGGGTCCCTCAAGGTTCTGTCCTCGGACCCCTTCTCTTCTCCATCTACACCTCCTCCCTTGGCCAATTGATAAATTCCCATGGCTTCAATTACCATCTCTATGCTGACGACACACAAATCTATCTCTCCACCCCTCACCTCACCCCTTCAGTCTCCGCTCGTATCACAAGCCTACTAAGGGACATATCGGACTGGATGTCACTCCACTTCCTCAAACTCAATCTTTCCAAAACTGAGCTCCTACTATTCCCCCAGCCCGTGCCCCCCCCCTGACTTCTCCATCAAGACCAACAACACTATCATCAGTCCCACCCCTCATGCAAGGGTACTAGGTGTCATCCTAGACTCCAATCTGTCCTTTCAGCTCCAGGTCCAATCGCTGACAAACTCATGTAGACTTCACCTCCGCAACATCTCCAAGATACGACCGTTCCTAACCCCGGAAACCACTAAGCAACTCATTCACACCCTTATTATATCACGCCTCGACTATTGTAACTCCCTCCTCACTGGCCTACCTCACCGCAGGCTATCCACACTTCAGTCTATCATGAATGCTACTGCCAGACTCATCCACCTTACTAACCGTTCTGTATCTGCCTCCCCTCTCTGCCAATCCCTCCACTGGCTTCCAATTGCCCAACGGATAAAATTCAAAACGCTAACACTGACGTATAAAGCCGTTCATAACACTACCCCAAACTACATCTCCGATCTTGTCTCCAAATATCACCCAAACCGTACTCTCCGCTCCTCATAAGACCTCCTACTCTCTAGCTCCCTTGTCTTCTCCTCCCATGCTCACCTCCAGGACTTCTCCAGGGCGTCCCTCATCCTCTGGAACTCCCTACCCCAATCCATGAGACTATCGCCTACTCTGCTCACTTTTAGGCGCGCTCTGTAAACCCATCTCTTCAGGGAAGCCTACCCCACCCTCAGCTAATACTGGAATCCTCTACTCTTCCAACCACTCCATCCCCCACAGTTACTACCTCTTGTACCTCTATCCCCTCCCTCCTAGATTGTAAGCTCCAAGGAGCAGGGCCCTCGAATCCCTCTTGTATTGAATTTGTATTGTTACTGTACTGTCTCGTGTACTGTCTCCCAGCATAATGTAAAGCGCTGAGCAAACTTTCGGCGCTATATAAATCCTGTATTATAATAATAATATAATAACTAGAAAGGTGAAAATGATTAAAGCCAAATCTAAGATACCACACCTACTTCACTCGGAATACCAAAACAAAATCACTAATCCTCAGGATATACCAGACTCTTTTGCTGAATACTATCGGTCTCTCTATAACTTAAACGATGATATCACTACCCCCCAACAAACACTTAAAATGATAACAGATTTTCTCTCTAAGATTCAATTACCATCACTTTCTGATACCCAGTTGGAATTTTTAAACTATGCACTTATCTCCACATACACCACTATTTGTCTAAACAACAAGCTAAACCAATAACTATACCTCAAACAGCTTCACAATTTTATCAATCTCCTACTCCTAAACCACGTGGCATAACTTTATTCTATTTTTCAGAACAAAGTAATGTTTAAACGTCTACTCCCCTCATTAAATGGGAAACAGACCTAGAAGACAATTTCTCCCCTAAACAGTGACTTACTGCTTTCCAATCTTCAGTATATTCACAGCCACTCGTTGTGTCAATTTATGGGAATTAATGCAAAAAATTACTCTAAGATGGTATTTTACACCATACCGAATCGCTAAATTCTCTTCAAATGTGTTGGAGAGACTGTGGTCAAATAGGCACGTTGTTGCACACATTATGCTCATGCAAAAATATCCATAGTTATTGGAGGAAAATCTCCCAAAAAATTCAGAAATAACTGGAATACTAAACCTACTCACTCCTCCTCTAGCTATCTTAAATATAAATATAGATACCTATCCACGTCATTACCATACTGTGGTAACGCATATGCTTTTAGCTTCAAGACTTACTACTGCCAGCCATTGGAAAAAAAATTCTAGCTCCCAGTACAAGAGAAGCCATGGAAATAGTCCAAACTCACTACGTTTATGAAAACATGATAGCTTATTCAAATAACAAATTGAATTTGTTTGATAAGTTATGGAAACCTTGTTGAAAAAGTCCGGATGTGATGAAACGCGTCCGGGGCACGTGACATGGTGACGTATTGACGTTTTCCGGAAGTGCCGTGGTGGCCATTTTCGGTTCTGGAACACGCGGCTGTTCCTACCCTGGAGACTTCCATTCACTGCCTGGCTCTCCTTCAGAGTGGTATGGCCATATAAATAGAGTTACCGCTGAGGAGTGGTGTTGTTTGGACCATCTCACTATATGGAAGCTGATTTCATCAAATTTTAATGTAAGTTGCTACAATAAAATATGTTTGTCATCTAATACATATACTGATCCCTGGTCTGTTTAAGAGGTCTATGGGAAGTGTTTGGAGAAGATGGTAGAATAATGTTTGGAGGCATTCTCATCCTTATTATGAATTCTATGCTGATTTTATCTATGTTAGGGTAATTATGCACTTTTTATATTGTGTGCAGTGGATTTATTAAGTTGTTGGAGTCACGATTTTTCACGATTGCTGTGGCACCTTAGTTTGTCTGTATGTGACACGTGTGGCACTTTATTTTAAAACCTGGGATAATACACTATGTTTAGATTTTTTTTGAGGTATATGAAGATCTTCTGGAGTATACCATCAATCTTATTCGGGGATAAAGATTTATTATGAAATCACCTGCAAGAATTTTTGGATTTCATTTGGACTTTATTTGGACTCTAGGAGTATGGGACACTTTATTTGTGTTTATTTAGCCAAGTCTGCTTATTATTATTTTATTTAATAGTCCAAACTCACTACGTTTATGAAAACATGATAGCTTATTCAAATAACAAATAGAATTTGTTTGATAAGTTATGGAAACCTTGGTCCAGCTAGTTTACAGCTCATAATTCAAAACATTAATATTTTGTATATGATATAGACCAACCTTGATTGATACATACATTACAGTAGGCAGAATTGTGATATAATGCAAAAAGTAAACATAGCAGGGCACCAGGTCAGCGTGAGTTACAACAGTGGAACTTTATTCAAAGATTCAGCTGACAGTAGCTGCTTGATAAAGGAGGCGGGGCCTTGGAAACGCGTTTCGGCCCACCCACTTGTCACTCGCGGTAGTCAGGAATCCCGGCCATCCGGCAGGAGCTCACGGAGAGACACCACGGACACCTACCTTCAACAGGTCTCTCATTATGCCCTTCAGCTACTGTCAGTTCCACCACCCTGGAGAGAGCTGTCTCTGCACATTGTACCGACTCAGGACGCTGACCATAGAGGTTTTAAATGTAAATACTCTTTGAATAAAGTTCCACTGTTGTAACTGCTGTGTTCTTTTTGCATGTCCTCTTAAGGGATTCCCCACATCCTTGGCAAGAAACTGCTGGTGATTGTGTGTGCTTTAGCCCCTCCAATATACACACATTTTCTCTATCAACTACCACCCGGAAGGACTGTTTATATTGGCAAATGCTGATTCCTGGATGTTTGCTAGTTTGTTACATTGTATCTGGTGACATTTGTCACTTAATTGTTTTGTTTTTTTGTGGATCCTTTATTTGTTCAGCATTCATATTATATTCCACAACCATTAGGGCACTGGATATGCTTGTAATTTTTACAAGGTGTCTTCTAGACTTGCGATATAATATATTGTCATTTCATGTTCCTGTTTACTACAGTTTTAATGTTAGGACCATGTATTGTTCTCGTTTATAACCTTTAGATAACTTTAAATGTCACAAAACTTGATTGTTAGGAATGCTCTTGTACTAATTTTGTACAATTGCTCCATAATTACTTCTTATTTCTCTCTGATTTATTTTTATTTCTTTAATTTTTCTTCTCCATTAACTGTAACGTACTTTTGCATTTGCACTACTTTGTAATACTATGATACAAGTTATTCTGTACTGAATTATCTGACCAAACCAAATAAAAATGCATTGATAGAAAAAAAAAAGCTGAAATAACTCTTTAGCCACTTGGAGTATCTTGGTGCTTGGTGGAAACGGAGGTGGTAGTGGGGGGCACCAAGTCAACTCTTGTATTGGGTCCCACAAGCTTCAAGTTATGCCTCTGAGAGACCTCCTATACATGAGAGCCCATCTGACCATTTAGAAACTGGGTCCTGTTCTTGCAGCACCTTGAGGCAACCTAGGTGGCACCCTGGTTGAGGAAACAGTATCTAGATAGTGTCAGGAACCATAAACGAGGCGGGGACAGAAAGTGCAGTTAAAATCAAGCCTTTAATGAAATAGCAATTATGACATAGATCAGGAACGTAGTCAAAACAGAAGCCAGGGTTTGGATGCCAGTGCGGGAAATCAGATGAGCCAGGGTCAGGAAACCAGAAGTCAGTGTAGTTAGAAGCTAAAAATCAGGAATAGGAACTGGAAGAGAAGCCAGCCAGACCAAGTTATACACAGGAACAGACTGGAGATCATAGACTACACAAGGACAAAGAAGAAATGAGCTAAGCTGCTAAAATAGCAAAAAGATCTGGCTACAGACTGGACTAATGAGGCAAGTAATGGTATCCAGCTGAACAGCTTCTGAACACTGAAAGAAAAGAGCTGTTCGTTAAGTAGCAGGAGTCCAGCCCTGACAGATAGTCTGTGTGGAATATGGTAACTCTTGTGATACATTTATTTAAAGTAAGTGGGTTGCTGTAGGGAAGATGAACCCCTGGTGAGTTAGGTATGAAAGAGTTGGGGGGGGCGGGGGGTGTCATTGGTTGGATGCCCTGTAAAGGTTATGGCCCTGATATTGTCCAGAAGTGCTTTAGTTTGAATCTATTAGTGGTAAGAAGTTGTTTGATGCAATCCATTCTTACCCCAGGCACCTAAACAACATTCATTTTGGAGAGGTGTACTGTGGTGGAGGTTATCTCCTTGTCGAGGTCTAATTGTACTGCCAGTAGTTGGATGGGTTATGAGGTTAAGCTGTTCTGATTTAAGACAGCACCGTTCTATATATTATTGTGCCATGTGAGTAGCTTAATAGTGTTGGATAGGGTCTGGAAAACCCATCCCTCCCTAATGTTTAGGCAATGAAAAATCCTGCAGGATTTATGGGACCAAAGAAATGCAAGAAATTCTCGCTTCATCACCTTGAGAAAAGAGTTAGGGATCTTTATCGGAAACATCTGGATAAGATAAAGGTGGCAGGGGAGAATGTTGATCTTCAATACACTGTTCCTGCCAAACCATAAAAGTGAGTCAGTGTCATTTTTTGCAAATCCTGTCTAATCTGTGTATGAAATGGTGGAGAGCTAGCAATGAATATTTTGTCCACCACTGTAATGTTTACTCCCAACTATTCAATGTGAGAGGGGGCCCATTTAAAGGGCAAGTGGGCTTTGAAGGCAGAGAACTGATGAGGTGAAATGTTGTGGTTTAGAGCTTTAGATTTTTGCAAACTTGTGTTGAAACATGATTGGGGCTTTGTACTGTAGATGCAAATTTGAGCAATAGGCTGGGAAGGGAGGTGGCTGGTTGGGCCAAGAACAGTGGGTAATTTGCAAGCATGCTACTTTATGCTCTGATGCACAATTGGAGATACCGGAGATATTCTGGTTGGCTCGGCTACGTAAAGCAAGTGCTATTAATACAGAATAAAGATTAAAGTGCATTTCCACTTTTCCAGTCAAATTGAGATAATACCTATTTTACATCTGTTACATGTTCTCATAACCAGGGGTGGACTGACCATTTAGAAAATCGGGCACTGCCCGAGGGCCCGGCGTCAGTAGGGGGCACCATGAGATGCCCCTGGTACCTTTTTCATAGGCTTTTTTGAGTTTGGGCAAGGACACAGGGACCCCATGATCCCCTATTGCCCGGGGGCCCATGAGTTGTCAGTCCGCCCCTGCTCATAATATAACTTAAAACATTACTGAAAAATTGCTGCTTACATTTTCACTTGCTGATTTCTGAAAACCTGAAAACACCAACACGGAAGGTTTCCCCTTGTATGTAATGTTAGAGAGGAGGTAATGCTTTACTTAATTAATCCTGTCTGTACTGTGCTGGCAGATTTCATTATCTTTTTTAAACTAAATTTAAACACTGCCTGTCCTAATAAAGGATAAAAGATCTCAGGGCTTGGATTCTCCATTGTATATCAATAGGAAGATATTTAGCCTGTCAGCTTTACTGCACTTTGCAACTGTTCAGAATAGCTTGCAATTAAACAAAATAAGTTTAGATATTCTGATTAAACGAAAATGTAAAACATATAGTGTTTTTTTTTTAAATTTTGATGGCAAAAGTGGAAAAACATCAAAGGGAAAGAGTGGACAGCCCTGTCTGGCTCCATTTTTCAGTAGAAAACAGTCATGGTATGTATCGTTTACTTTAACCCTTGAGGAGGGGTGTGAGTATATGGCATCTATCCATTTATAAAGTTCTCACCAAAGCCCACATTTTGGAAGGTTTGTTTCATGAATGTCCAGTCTGCACAGTGAAATATCTTTAAGGCATCTGTTGAGAGAGGGATAGTCAGGATATTCTTTGAATGAACTAAGTGGATGGTGTTATGACCCTATTGGTATTATGTTCAGCATCTCTATTTGGTATGAACCCAACTTGGTCTGGGTGACTAATGCATTGCCTGATGGGTAGCAGATTGTTTGCCAATATTTTCAAATAGAGTCTGAGGTATATGTAGGTAGATTGCATGGAAAATTACACATTGGGATAAGTCTTTTCCCTTGTTGGTAAAAACCACTATTGGAGCTCTGAGTGGGTCTGCTGCAAAATGATGGTCTTCTAGAACAGAGTTATAGGTGTGAAGAAATTAGGTTTGGATGAAGTCCTGAAATGTTTTATAGGCAAGCAAAAAAAGGACCAGGTGCTTTCTGTAGTTCCATTTCTTTATTCACCCTAGTCAACACCTCTCTATAATGGTGGTATCAATCTTTTAGCTTTACTTCAAGGTCAGCCAGGGAATCCTCATATCTGGTAGATAGTGGTCAGGGTCAGGGCAAGGGGTGGACAGGAAGGACAGCCGCCTTGGGCACTATGGTATCATGTGAGATGAGGGAGAGCGCTGAAAGGACATTGGGGTGGGAGGGGACTTATGTCAGGAGGGAGAATTTGGGGGTGGCGGGGGGTAAAAATTATTCTAGAAGGGGAAATTTGCGGGGGTTGCTAGGAGTGGTGATTTGTGTTGGGAGGGGAGATAATGGAAGAGAATTTGTGCTAGGAGGGAGGATTTGTGCTAGAAGAGGTGATATGGTAGAGGAAGGAGGAAGATATTTGTGCTAGGAGTGGAAATTTTGTTGGGGGGAATGTTTGTGCTAGAAGGAGGGATGGGGGGGGGGTATTTGTGCTATTTGGCCTCTGCTCTGGTTGACCTTGTCCCGGCACTGATAGCAGTCAATATTTTCTAATTTGCAGTATTTTCTTTGGTCAAGTCAGGCAGGAGATTGTAGAGGTAGTGGAAAAATCTTTGAAGTGGCCTGCAATATCTTGCAGCTTGACAAGGGTGCGTCCTCTACTGCCATCTATATGGAGTATAAACATTTGTACATGAGCTTTTCTATGCACATTTGCTAAAGATCTGCTGGGTTTGTTGCTAAAATCATAGTAGGTTAGGCGAATTCTGAGCTCTTGGGTTTTTTGTTTTGTATACAAGCGTATCTTAAATGTTTCCTTTTTAGTTGCAAATCTTTAGAGGTAGATTGAGTTATTTTTTTTATGCTGGGTTTCAGGCATTTGTATATGGTTTATGAGATATGCAATCTTTTTTGGATCTGGTTTTCTTGAGAAAGAAGAACTAAGGATTCCCCCAATGTAACATTTGTGGGATTCCCATGTGGGAAGAAGGGGAATTCCTGTGAGACATCTGGCACTTAGGTATGTGCATGCGTGGGGCATAGTCCACAGACTGATGACCAGGCACATACATGTGCGCAGGAATGCACACACACAATCTCGCCTACAGTGCCAGATGGCCTATTTAAGGATGCTACTGCCTGTGCCCAGGTGCTGATTGGTTTTTCAGCTGTTCCCCGTGTCCTGCTCTTATCCTGCTTGTTCCCTTGTTGTTGACCCAGCTTGCTTCTGACCTGACCTTGGATCCTGTTTCTGCCTTGTCGCCAGTTCCTGTCCCCGACTGATTTCCTGACTACGTCTCTGCCTATGATTCTGAAGCTTGCTGCCCGCCTGCGGCTGGGAGCTCTGACAAGCCACACACCCAGAACCTGCAGCATATATGGAGTGCCCCTTTAACCATGGCTGGATCATTGTGCATGGCTATTGTTCCTGACCCTATGTTCTGCCAGCTTGCCCGGGACCTGCTGACAGTTCTCGTATCAACACCTGCCAGCACTCACGTTCCTCCTATCCCTCGGTACCCTCTGTTCCACATTTAGTGGGGCTTGGGCTGGAGGTACAAGAGAGGCCATTAAGGGCTCATTTACACTTGTTTTGACTTTAACACACATTAAAGCACTTACCACTTCAACATGCTCTTTTGATGCATTTTTGATGCTTCAGTGATGCTTTTTTAAAGCTTTAATGAAGCTTGGAAAATGCCCTGTGTATGTGTTGATTTTCTATTTGTTTTAAAGGGGCTCAGTAGTACCACAACTCAGTAGATATCCAGCTCATCTTTACTCATGTTCAGCAGCTCCCCAGCTTATTAGTGCCCTCATTCAGCAGATTCCCTGCTCAGTAGTAACCCCCAGCTCTGCTGATCCTCCACTAAGTAATAACCCCCAGCTCTGCTGATCCCCCACTCAGTAGTAGCCCCCCGGCTCTGCTGATCCCCCACTCAGTAATAACCCCCGGCTCTGCTGATCCCCCACTCAGTAATAACCCCCAGCTCTGCTGATCCCCCACTAAGTAATAACCCCCGGCTCTGCTGATCCCCCACTCAGTAATGACCCCCAGCTCTGCTGATCCCCCACTCAGTAGTAGCCCCCAGCTCTGCTAATCCTCTGGTTTGCTGATCCTAATCTCTCTCTGGTCCCATCTCCCCCTATATTGCTCCCACACTGTGCACTACGTGTGACATTGCTAGTTTCTCCTGCTCTGGTCCCTCAGCTCTGCATATCCTCTGCCACTCAGTCTCCTCTCTCTGGTACCCGCTTACCTTCCACTTTAGCGTTCTCATGTTGCATACCATGTGTGGCATCTGCTAGTTGCTCTGCTCCGGACCCCACTCACCTTCCTGCTGCTCCAAACTGCACACCAGATGTGACATCTGCACCAGATACTTCCAGAATATTTATATGAACCTGAAGTGACTGCTGATGACATATTTTAGGTTCGCTTGTTGGTTTCCCAGTTAATCCTGGGTTCATTTATGCCTGCAATACCTCCAAAACAAAGCGAAGCTAAAGCTGAATAAAAGTTCCTCAAAAGCTGTGGAGGCTTTGGAGACGGTCTGAAGCACCAAGAAAGAGACATGGGGTATAATTTTTGAAGTGAAGCAAAGCAAATGCAACATGTAAAGAGGACTGTAAGCTTACCATTTTATTTGTATATGTAAGCAAGTGCAGCGCTGAAATTACTAATAAATAAAGTGGAACAGTAAAGTGCATCACATAAAAAATATATAACGAACGAGAAAACAATAAAAGTAGAATAGAACTATATTGTGCATCATAGACTATAAGTGCCAAAACGGAACAATAAAGTGCATCATATGAGAATGCAGCAAATCTTCAGTAAATCAAATGATACAATTGAACAGTAAATGCATCAAAAACTGAATGGATAAGGCAAAAGTGCAAAACCTGTCAACTGAATCAACTTCAATAAATATAAAGTGCCTCATAAATGCATAGATAATGTGATTATGTCCGTAGTTATGTGTAATATTATTATTATTATTATACAGTATTTATAAAGTGCCAACAGTTCACTCAGCGCTGTACATTACAATGGGGGACAGAACATGCGACAGTACAGTAACAATACAATGTGATACACGAGGGGTTCGAGGGCCCTGCTCCTTGGAGCTTACAGTCTAGGAGGGAGGGGATAGTGGTACAGGAGGAGATAGCTGTGGGGGATGGAGTGGTAGGAAGAGTGGAGGAGGTCGGCAAATTAGCAGGGGGTGGGGTAGGCTTCCCTGAAGAGATGGGTTTTCAGGGTACGCCTAAAGGAGAGGAGAGTAGGTGATAGTCTGATGGGTTGGGGCAGGGAGTTCCAGAGGATGGGCGATGCCCTGGAGAAATCCTGGAGGCAGGCATGGGAGGAGGAGACCAGGGAACTAGAGAGAAGAAGGTCTTGTGAGGAACGAAGTGTGCGTGTTGGGTGGTACTTGGATATTAGGTCGGTGATGTAGTTTGGGGCAGTATTATGGACAGCTTTGTACGTCAGTGTTCACATTTTGAATTTGATCCGTTGCGCAATCGGAAGCCAGTGGAGGGATTGGCAGAGGGGGGTGGCGGAAACGGAGCGGTTGGTAAGGTGAATGAGTCTGGCTGCCGTATTCAGGATCGACTGAAGTGGGGATAGCCTGTGGTGAGGCAGGCCAGTGAGGAGGGAGTTGCAGTAGTCGAGTCGTGATATGATGAGGGAGTGGATGAGCCGTTTAGTGGTTTCTGGGGTTAGGAACGTGCGGATTTTGGCGATGTTGCGGAGGTGGAGTCTGCATGAGTTTGTTAATGATTGGACTTGGGGATGGAAGGATAGGTTGGAGTCCAGAATGACACCAAATACTCTGGCCTGTGGGGTGGGTCTGATAGTGGCATTGTTGGACGTGATGGAGAAGTCAATGGGGGGTGGTGTGCGGGCTGGGGGGAAGACTAGGAGCTCGGTTGTGGAGAGGTTCAGTTTAAGGAAGTGGAGCGACATCCAGTCTCATATGTCGCTCAGTAGGTTTGTGATTCTGGCGGAGACCGAGGGGGTGAGGTGGGGGGTTGAGAGATAGATTTGTGTGTCGTCGGCATAGAGGTGGTAGTTGAAGCCGTGATGAGTTATATCATATGCAATATAGATAAAAATATTACAGAATTATATGGATGATAAAACTGATAATGTCCGTGATTGGATGTGATCCGCGTAAATGTCCGTGAAACAATAAGGTGCTGCGAAATAAAGTGCTGGGTGCAAGTGTGATAATAATCACGCAGGAGAATCCGCCACCTCTAATGGATGTACACTCACCAGAATGACACTGGTAACTTGCTTACATATCCATTTGTGGGGATTGTTACCTGCCTTTTGTGCTAGCTGCTTTCCAACCATTGCCAGTGCCCACCTTTTTCTACCATTTACATTACCATTTTATTTATTGACAGGAGCTTTGACTGTCATTCAGAGTGATTTAAAAAAGCATGTACCATGCCACATTGTGAAGCAAATGTAAACAAGCCCAAGTTTCCAGTGCCATGCCTTCAAGCTTTCAGTACTGAGACATATCTCCATAATAATAGGGGTATAATCAGAAATGGAGATAATGTCTATGTGAGATGTGGGGATTCAGCGCAGATCTTCCTGTCTTACAAAGGAATAATCTATTCTAGAGTAAGATAACCCTCTGGATTTGCAGTCAGGTGACATGGTGCAGCATGTAGGGGAATCTCTGGAGTGAGTTTTGGGGCTTTATCTAACTGAAAATGAGTTTCCTGGTGAAAGACCACATGAGTTCATCGCCAAAGATTGCAGTTTTCAACCATTTTTGCAGGATTCATTCCAAATCAGCATTTTACTGGAGACGTTGGGCACCTGGTGGGGCTCAGCTGTATGTCCTGTCTTGTAAGGCAGAGTCTGGGAGGAGAGTGGGGTGGGGGTAAGCAGGGGAGGAGTTAGACTTGGATGGATTATGTGTCACACTGTTTGCATAATCAGAAGCCTGTCCTGCTAGCTACTGATCTTTAACCTGGAAAGAGAGCTGTCTTTGACAGCTCAGTGTTTGTGCTGATAACACGCAGTGAGCATGCTCTCGGCACATAAATAGTGACACGTATGTGCTGGGTGGTAGTAACAGGGGTTAAAGAAATTCTGCCATGCCCCCTACTGAGTCAGACCCCTGCTATAGGCAAAGCTCATGCTTCCTGTTAATAGCTGTGACTCAGCAGAAAGCACGTTGGATCTCTGCAGAAAGACCACTGCTTCCACACTGATACTAAGGGGCCCAATCTGCTGGGTACGGGCTTGTGTACTCTATTTTACTGTGGCAGATTTCTAAAGAAAACAAACTGTATGACTTTGAACACCTTTTGTTTTGATGCGCCTGAAATGTATTTAGCTGATTAAGGCCAAATGCACGCTGAGCTTAAAAAACTTCACTCTTACAGGTGTTTATCCTTTTTTTTTGAGCGTGTAAACACACCTTTATATTAGCCTATGTGTCCATACACACATGAGCATTTAAAGGCATATTAGAAGAGGCTGAATAAAAAGCCCATCACTTGCACATTCAGGAGCAGAAAAAATGCTGAACTACACATGCCTAAATGCTAGCATTCATTCCAATGGCCACAATAAATGAATATTGGGGCCAATGGAATCAATTAACACTCAAACCAATGTCATGCATAAACGAGTCTAAACGCATGTACAAAATGCGGCTTTAGGCAGGTTTTATAAGCTGTTTTTTTCCTGCCAGGAGCAAAGGCAACAAGGGGAGGGAAATAAAACAGTCCTGCATGCATGAGGCATTAAACAGAATGTTCAGCCTGTTCCTTACTCATGGAAAATGCATATTTGATCCAGGACAAAATTTGCAATAAAAACAAATACAGTCACTCATCATTGCCTGAGTCTTTTATTGGATCATTCTAAAACTAGTGTCTATGTACTGTCTATCAGAATATTGTGATGAGTAGGGAGCCATCTACTGGGTGTTCACTGCAATTTCAGACTATTTTTTTATTCTTTTCAAACAAGAACGGGAAGTGCTTTGTATTTTGTTAATAAAGTTACCACAAATCACTGCAGTGCCATTTCAGCTTCCAGAAGAACACCAGTGAAGCTCTCCTCTTTTTCCCTTTGATACACATATGCATTGTTTACTAAAGCTATAATATATCTAAACTGCGCTGTTATATAGTTGATGTGGATTTGAAGGTGCTACCTGCAAAGAAATGTGTTTATTGTATGCATTTGTAAGAGACATGTATAAAAGCACATTGTAGCCACAGTTTATGTGATTGTATTGCAGTTTGACAGAACTAGTCACAGAAGTAAATTCAGTTTTGGAATGAAACACAATGCTGATTCTGTCAGTTTTGTTAGCTAGTTGTTGGCTAACTGTTAGTAGGACAGCATAGTGTAGTTTGAAAATATTACATGTTTGACACTCTTTGAGATAGTTGGAATGAGGAGCAAGAAAATCCTTTCCTCCACATAAATATATAAACAATATTTAATTCATTCTTTTAGTTTGATTAAGGCTACTTTCACACTGATCCATGGTAAAGCATACAGTGGGGATCGAAAGTTTGGGCACCCCAGCTAAAAATTTGTATTAATGTGCATAAAGAAGCCAAGGAAAGATGGAAAAATCTCCAAAAGGCATCAAATTACAGATTAGACATTCTTATAATATGTCAACAAAAGTTAGATTTTATTTCCATCATTTACACTTTCAAAATAACAGAAAACAAAAAAATGGCGTCTGCAAAAGTTTGGGCACCCTGCAGAATTTATAGCATGCACTGCCCCCTTTGCAAAGCTGAGACCTGCCAGTGTCATACATTGTTCTCAATCATCGTCTGGGAAGACCAGGTGATGTCAATCTCAAAGGTTTTAAATGCCCAGACTCACCTGACCTTGCCCCAACAATCAGCACCATGGGTTCTTCCAAGCAGTTGTCTAGAAAACTGAAACTGAAAATAGTTGACGCTCACAAAGCTGGAGAAGGCTATAAGAAGATAGCAAAGCGTTTTCAAATGTCAATATCCTCTGTTCGGAATGTAATTAAGAAATGGCAGTCATCCGGAACAGTGGAAGTTAAAGCAAGATCTGGAAGACCAAGAAAAATATCAGACAGAACAGCTCGCAGGATTGTGAGAAAAACAATTCAAAACCCACGTTTGACTGCACGATCCCTCCAGAAAGATCTGGCAGACACTGGAGTTGTGGTACACTATTCCACTATAAAGAGATACTTGTACAAATATGGTCTTCATGGAAGAGTCATCAGAAGAAAAGCTCTTCTACGTCCTCACCACAAAAATCATCGTTTGAACTTTGCAAATGAACATATAGACAAGCCTGATGCATTTGGAAACAAGTTCTGTGGACCGAGGAGGTTAAAATTGAACTTTTTGGCCGGAATGAGCAAAGGTACGTTTGGAGAAGAAGGGGCACAGAATTTAATGAAAAGAACCTCTGTCCAACTGTTAAGCATGGGGTTGGATCAATCATGCTTTGGGGTTGTGTTGCAGCCAGTGGCACAGGGAACATCTCACAAGTAGAAGGAAAAATGGATTCAATAAAATTTCAGCAAATTTTGGATGGTAACTTGATGCCATCTGTGAAAAAGCTGAAGTTAAAGAGAGGATGGCTTCTACAAATGGATAATGATCCTAAACACACCTCGAAATCCACGGGGGATTACATCAAGAGGCGTAAATTGAAGGTTTTGCCATGGCTTTCACAATCTCCTGACCTCAACATAATTGAAAATCTATGGATAGACCTTAAAAGAGCAGTGCGTGACAGACAGCCTTTTGTAAGGAAGAATGGGCAAAGATACCTCAAACAAGAATTGAAAGACTCTTGGCTGGCTACAAAAAGCGTTTACAAGCTGTGATACTTGCCAAAGGGGGCAGTACAAGATATTAACTCTGCAGGGTGCCCAAACTTTTGCAGACGCCATTTTTGTGTTTTCTGTTATTTTGAAAGTGTAAATGATGGAAATAAAATCTAACTTTTGTTGACATATTATAAGAATGTCTAATCTGTAATTTGATGCCTTTTGGAGATTTTTCCATCTTTCCTTGGCTTCTTTATGCACATTAATACAAATTTTTAGCTGGGGTGCCCAAACTTTCGATCCCCACTGTATGTGTCTTTGCAGTGTTTTTACTGCGTCTTCAGTGCATTTTTTTAAAGGACATGTGACTCAAAAAACACACCAAAAACACAATGCAGGTGCTTTTTTTATGTGTTTTTGCCACGTTTTCCATTGATTTCAATGGGGAGGTGTATTTTTGGTGCATTTTTTTTACTGCACTAAACCTTCACCAAAAATGCAAACAGGATTTTTAAAACACACCAGGTCTGCAACAGATTAGTGTGAAGAGTTCCATAGGAATACATGGTCACACATTTTCCTTCTGCTTTTTTTAATACAAAAGCGGAAGAAAAATGGATCAGTGTGAAAGTAGACTAACTGGGCAGAATTACTGAACCTTCCCTGGGTTTTTGCAATAGCCTATAGGCACCATTTAGAAAACTATCTGCAGATACTGAAGGTGTGCTGATGTTTGCATGGGATAACAATGGTGCCCTAGACAAAGATGAACGTTTAACACTTGCAGTACAAGGAGAGGTCCACTGCAAGGGTAGTTTGGACATTTAAGTTCAGTTTAAGAGGTTAGGGCTCGTTCACACTTCGCTGTTTTACCAACGCTTGCCAAACGCCCCTATAGCGTTTGGCAAGCGTTGGTCCGGCGTTTGCGGAATGTTTTTTAACGCTCGGCAAACGCCGCATGCGCGGTTTAGCAGCGGTTGTTAGGCATTTGCCGAGCGTTAAAAACACCCCACAAACACCTATAATGAAGTTTGAATGGTGTTACCGCTCCGCAAACGCCCCGCAACCGTGTCGCAACCGCCGGGCGTTTGCGGAGCGGCACCATAGGCTACAATAGGAGGCTTCAATGCCTCCTGACTTGACCAGAGGCGTCCATTTGCCGCGATGCGACGCTACCGCTCCCGTTAGAACAGCACCATGTGCTGCAATGTGCAGAATTGGCAGAGGCGTTTGGGAAGCGGTAAAAACGCTGCCTGCACACAACGCTAGTGTGAACGTAGCCTTATAGTTCCTATTAAGAATGCAAGTCAATTAGTGCCTATGCTTAGGATATAAAGAGTGCTTTAGTTGGTAGTTTCGCAAGGAAACTGGGCAGGGCTGACACTACCCAGTCCACAAAAATGCTGTAGGTTGTTCGCCACCAATAGAAATTAGGAGTGTATTTCTGGTAGATTAATGGGTATTTATCTGTACTTGGGGGCAGGGCTGCTGTTAGAAATCATGGGGCTGTGTACAGCCTGACACCCACAAAAAATATTGAATATTAAAAATCAAATATTAAAAATATTAAAATGATATTTTCATTAAGAATATACTAAAATCATTATTTGTGGCCAGCAGAGGGAATCAAATTTTGGACAGGTGATTGATGTAGAGGGGGGAAACAATTACAGGATCCGATCCCCTGTGTGTCTCTCCCTGCAGCAGCTGAAAGCTAATGGCAGATAAGGAGAAGCCAGCTTTAAGCTGTGAGGGGAAGAGAAAGGCAGGCGCCACTCGAGTGTACTATTAGTATAAGAGAATTTATTGACACAACGCTTAAAAACACTCACAAGTGTTTTGGCGGTTTTGCTACCTCACTTATCCACTTGATGATAAATATATTAAGTGATTATAACTTTTTGTCTATACATGAATTTAGCCAATCCTCATGTGGCTATAACCAATAATGTTAATAGCAAATGATAACAACTGTGCAAAAAATAAAGATCTGATTTATTTACAAAGAAAAGAAGCTGACTACTAATCAATTATAACAAAATATAATGTAGCCGGTATAACTTTAAAAGTGGTGATATTAAAATGCAAATACAGAATGTTACCAATACGTAGAGACAACAGGAAAGAAAGTTACAGGAAAGAAACATAGAATAATGGTGGTACATTATGTAGACATCCTGATGTCCTGACTCCTGGGCTCCAAGAGGGCGAGTGGGGGGTCTTGCTTTGGTGTTATATACTCTTTGCAAAAGACCACTCATAGACTCAGCCTTCCACATATCTTAACCTCTACACTGGTCAGTTTAGGTCAGTGTTTCTCAACCTTTTTTTAGTCAAGGCACCCTTTAAAATTATGGACAGTCCCGAGGCACCCTTTAAAATTATGGACAGTCCTGAGGCACCCTTTAAAATTATGGATAGTCCCGAGGCACCCTTTAAAATTATGGACAGTATTGAGGCACCCCATTGTAAAATGTAAAAAACTATACTAATAGTTTTCTATAACATAGCAACATCCACACATGGACACCCAACGCTAGAGGTGATTCATTCTTCCAAATCAATTACACTTTTTCACACTGGTCCTGACTAGTATTCCATTGTTTCTGTCAGTTTTACTCCATCACCGAGCTAATGTGACCCCAGCACTGATGGAGAAGGGCAGGGAAGGGTCAAACAATAATGCTGTGGAGGCACCTGACATCCTCCTTATTAACTGATGATGTCATTGGTTGTCAGGATGCCGGTGGCTAGAAGGTCATAATGATGCACAATGAAAACCTGTGGCTTTGCGTAACTAAAAGGCAGGCTTGTTCCACCCGCTGGCTTGTATACACGGTTTGTGCAACTTTTAGACATTTTGCCAAGGCACCCCTGAAGAAACCTCAAGGCACCCCTGAAGAAACCTCAAGGCATTCCAGGGCACCCTGGATGAGAAAGGCTGGTTTAGGTCACCAGCTGTTAAAAAAAAGACAGGAAGTCCCAGCTGCCTTCCTTCCCCCTAACCTCAATCGAGTCCTTTCAAGTGGCATCCCCCACAGTTATTTGTCACATACCCCTTTTATTACAGCCGTTCTCAAAATGTCCATTTCCTGGAATTTCTTTAGAACTTACAGTAGATCAAAAGTTCACCATAATGTTCATGAAGGTAAAAATTATTATAGGCCCAAAATTGCCATTACACAAGATAGTACTGCATAAAGGCTCATCTGTGTGTAAGTCCTGGGCCACTCCGTTGGAGGGGACCCGGATGTCTCTGATGTAGGAGAGGCAAAAGCGGAAGTCCACGTAAACCAGCGTGGACCGCAAGCAGATGTGACATCTCCAGAAGAGGAAGGAGGTCCGCGAGGTGCACAGACACCGTCAAGGCTATGCTCTCGGAACCTCTAGCTTGTTCGATTGGCCCGTAAAGCGCATAGCCTTGATGGTGTCTGTGCACCTCCTGGCCCTCCTTCCTGTGCCAGAATTATTCTATTATTTCAGCTTTTAGGTGTAGCAGGGAGAGACACCCAGGGGATCAGTTCCTCTAATTGCCTCCCCCCTCCCCACCTGCTTCACCGATAATCCGATTTCCCCTGCTGCCCGGCCCCCCTGGCTGGCCTGGGCCCCAGACAGGAAGACTAGTGCTACCCCCATATAAGCAGCCCTGCTTGGGTGGGGGTTTATAAAGAGAATACATGGGCAAAAGATGTATGTATTGCAAATATGTACTGTACAAGCGTACCTTGGTTTACAAACGTAATTTTCGGTTTACAAATAAAAATCCATTGAAAATAATGCCTGTTTACAATTTTTTTTCTCAATACGAATGGATTAATTGGTTTTCAATGCATTTACAAATTTTTTTTTTATCATGTCCCTGTACAGTACTATGCCTTTAAAGTGCACTTTAAAAAGAGTTTTGAACAGATAGACTTCTTTTTTACTTTGTTGCAGATCTTCGGAACGGATTTATTGGTTTTCAATGTATTTACGATTTTTTTTAATCATTTACCTGTACAGTATTTATGCCTTTAAAGTGCACTTTATAAAGAGTTTTGAACAGATAAAATATTTTTTTAAACTTTTTTCTGACCTCCGGAACGGATTAATTGGTTTTCAATGCATTCCTATGGGAAACAGCGTTTCAGTTACGAATTGTTTGCAATAAGAAAAGTCCCGTTTTATTCCTTGACATACACTTCAATTTGCAGCATGCAGGTTCCCATCAGCTGGTGTTACTCCTCTGACCTTAGCTGTGAGGCCAGGCTGGACCTGTGTCCATCACATTGGTGGCATCCTTGGGTTCATTCGGAGCCGGATTCAGCTTGTACTGGGTAGTTTTGTACACACTAAACTGATTCAAACTAGACAGATCAAAACACTCTAACAGGTCATGACATGCCTCATCTTCTTATCAAGATAAAATTCCAGTCTGATTCTCCAACTGTGTTTACTGAAATTTGTAATCCCATTAAGTACTCAAATAACTAACAGAGGTATTTCAAGGAGTGCCAGATATATTACGCGCACTGGCAGAAGGAATTCAATAAATGCTATCTGCTATTAAAAAAGTAAAATATTGGAACTGATACATTAAAAAAGAACTCCAGTCTAAATTATAACTCTTATATAGGTTGCAATGAAGAAGAAGTTAAAAATTCTAAAATTGTGTTTTGATCCTGTTTCGTTTTGTGGCTCTGATACAACTGGTAACTTGCAACTTCGTAATTCTATTCAAGTGGACTTAAACACAAAAAGAGAAGAAGTGTTATCCTATAGGGAATATCTAGAAATGGCAACTGTGCTTAAAGTGGTATTAAAGTCTTTTTTTAACCTTTTACCCACAGGTAAGCCTATAATAAGGCTTACCTGCAGGCAGGGGCGGACTGACCATTTGGAAACTCGGGCACTGCCCGAGGGCCCGGGGTCAGTAGGGGGCCCCATGAGATGCCCCTGGTACCTTTTTCATAGGCTTTTTTGAGTTACGGCAAGGACACAGGGGCCCCATGATCCCCTATTGCCCGGGGGCCCCATGAGTTGTCAGTCCGCCCCTGCCTGCAGGTACAGTAAATGTCGCCTAAACGTGCACTGTTTAGGAGATATTTACTTCAGCAGCGCCGGTGATATCTCTGGCGCATGCGCACTTCGCTCTCAATGGATGGCGTGCCATCCTATTGAGATAGCTGTGCCATGGCCAAAGCTCCCACACGCATTCCCATGAGTGACATCATCGTGGGTGGCTCGGTCAGTCAAATGGTTGCAGCCCACGAACCTATAAGGAAGATCAGATGAAGATAGAAGCCCCAGGGAGCCGAGACAGTGCTCCACTGGAGGGCTTAATTTTCAGGTGAGTCTTTCACAATGTGCTAGTATGTGCTAGTATTGGCACATTATGCTCTTAACTTGCAGGGAGAAGATTTTTTTTGTTTTATTTTTTTTGTGGTTTACTACCGCTTTAAAGTGGTTGTAAATCTCTGAAATTAAAAATGAACAAAGCATATCCCTCTGAAGTGTATACTTTCTGCAATTCAGAGCACCTAGTTTGATTCATATCTGCTATCTCTTCCCTCTGCTATCTGAATGAGTCTCTCTTGACAGTCTATGTTGACACTACAGAATCACAGGAGACACCTCCTCACAGCAGATGATTGACAGCCTCAGCTGTGCATGTTTCTGTATGATACTGTGTAGAGGGGGTGTGTCCATTCCCTCCACTTAGCTCTCAGATTACACTAAGCTCTGTGTTCTATGCTGGGCAGTGTGTGATGTCAGATCCCTGCACACTGCCTCCTAGAACTCAGAAACGCTTTACAAAATGTGTGCTTTAGGAGGCTGTAGAGAAGAAAGGGTTGCAAACAAAGAGGTACAATTTTATTTGTTGCATCTCTGTGTATCATCTCAGACTAGTCCCCTAATTGGGTGTGTGTAAGGGTTTACAACCACTTTACCCGCTGTACCCTGATAACTGTACCTTCTTAAGAAGAGCAGTGCACATATTGCGCCTTTTAAATCATGGTTGTAAATCTGCAGTGTGATGTACACCAGATGTGTAGACATCACTACATTTCTGCTCACTGTTCTCTATGTTAGACAGAAAACCATACCTGAGCATCTGCGGTACAAGGATCTGCTTCATTCATTATGTGAATCTATGCTTCCTCCACCTCTTCAGCTGATTGTTCATCTGACATGAAGGTCCAAGGTCTTGCCCCTAGCAAGCTGGCCACCTCCACGGGTAGCTACAGTGATGAATGAGGCATGGTAAGCCAGTAATGGGGAATTGATCAGGGAGCCTGCTGGTGACTAGTGATTTGCCCTCTGCTTACCTTTTTGGGCACAGCCTGCTCAGCACAGGTCCTCTTTAACCACTTCCCATCTGGCCCATGTATATTAAGACGGGAGCAGTGCAGGAGCTGGTTGCCGTTCATAAACGGTGCCCGCATTTTCTCCCTGGGAGCACGTGGCACCGCGATTCGGTGCCCGCTGTGTCCTCCAGACACAGCAGAACACTGATCGCTGTACAGGACCTCTGTGTGAGGTCCCGATCATGTGATCACTGATTGGCCAATCAGTGATCACATGAATAGTAGTAAGCAAGATGTCACTTCCTGACATCATTGCTTACTACATGTGAAATCTGTGAATGATCACAGAGGTCACATGGTACAAGGCTATTCACAACAGCCTTGTACCATGTGACAAGCTGTGATCAATCACAGCTCTCACAGTATTTCTCAATGGCTGCAGGAATGCAGCCAGAGAGAAGGAGAAATGATTGCTTTTACAGCCTTTATGGGTGTAAAAGCAATCACTGTAAAGAAAAAAAAAATCTTCAACACCCCCCACAAGTAGTACAGTGTCACTGTGACACTGTACTACTAGGGTGACAGTATGTTAACCACTTCCAGACCGGACACTTTTACCCCCTTCCTGACCAGGGCAATTTTCAGCTTTTAGCGCTATCACACTTTGAATGACAATTGCGCGGTCATGCAACACTGTACCCAAATGAATTTTTTATCATTTTTTTTTAGATAGATAAAGCTTTATTTTGGTGGTATTTATTCACCACTGGGATTTGTATTTTTTTTGCTATGTAAATGAAATGTCCAAAAATTTTTTTAAAAAGTGTTTTTTTTATAAAATTTTGCAAATAAATAATATTTCATCATAAATCTTAGCCAAAATTTATTCCGTTATCTTTTTAGTAAAAAAAAAAAAATCCAAATTAGTTTATAAGCAAAAATTATAATTTTTAAACATTTTTTTTTACATTTTTATTTTATTTTTTTATATTATTATTATTATTATTTTTTTTTTTTTTTTACATACTGTCACCCTAGCAGTACAGTGTCACCATGGTGACACTGTACTACTTGTGGGGGGTGATAAAGATTTTTTTTTTTTTTACACTGATTGCTTTTACACCCATATAGGATGTAAAAGCAATCATTTCTCTTTCTCTCTGTGTGCATTCCTGCACATATTGAGAAATACAGAGTGAGCTGTGATTGGTCACAGCTTGTCACATGGTACAAGGCTTTTGTGAATAGCCCTGTACCATGCGACCTCTGTGATCATTCACAGATTTCACACATAGTAAGCAATGATGTCACAAGTGACATCTTGCTTACTACTTTGCATGTGATCACTGATTGGCCAATCAGTGATCACATGATCGGGACCTCGTACAGAGGTCCCGTCCGACGATCGGTGTTTCACTGTGTCTGGAGGACACAGCGGGCACCGGATCGCGGTGCTGCGCGCTCCCAGGGAGTGCGCACAAGCAGGGTGCGGGGAGGCCGTTTATAGACGGCCACCCGACCCTGCAGTGCCACCGTCCGGCCGTTTATATACAACGGCCGGTCGGGAAGTGGTTAAAAAAACCCATAAATAATAATATAAATAAATTAAATAAAAATGTAAAAAATATTTTTGAAAAATTATAATTTTTGGTTATAAACTAATTTGGGTTATTTTTTGTTTACTATAAAGATAGCTGAATACATTCTGGCCAAGATTTATGAAGAAAGATAATTTATTTGCAAAATTGTATAAGAAAAACACTTTTTTCAAAATTTTTGGACATTTTCATTTATATAGCAAAAAAAATAAAAATCCCAGTGGTGAATAAATACCACCAAAATAAAGTTTTATCTGTCTCAAAAAAATGCTAAAAAATTCATATGGGTACAGTGTTGCATGACCGCGCAATTGTCAATCAAAGTGTGATAACACTGAAAGCTGAAACTTGGCCTGGTCAGGAAGAGGGTGTAAGTGTCCGGACTGGAAGTGGTTAAGCTGCCTACAATAAGTCGCAGAGTATTTGTTACTTTGATAGTGATAGCACAAATGTCTTATAGAAAACCTTCAGCTGCCAATGCATTCTTGCATACTAAATTATGCCATTCTGAAAACCCTCATTAAGGCCTTAAGGGGGTCCCTGTAATAGAATGTCAGAGAGGTAATGAACTTTATTTATCAAAGTTTTTATTTATTTAATTTAATTTGACTCCTCCCCCACTCCTTTACTACATTTGTGAAGTTTTTTTTTTTTTTTTACAAATATCTTTTTTTAAATAGGAATTCTGGAGCTTCTGCCATTCTTGCCTAGACCCCAGCAACCCGAAGCCTCCTTGGATAACGGTGCATAACCCAGGGGATTGGAGCACTAAATTCCACACTGTATGTGCACCAGAAAACCTGTGCATGCGTATGAAGTATCCAGTAGCCAGTACTGCTTCCCAGGGTAAGTGGGAATGCTGGATTATGGCAAACGCTCCAATGTCACATGAAACACATACGTGATTGCAGAATTCAGCAAACAGAGGTCACTAATTATGTACGAGCGTCCTCCTCCAGCAAAACAGCCAAATTGCACTGATTGAATCACTTATGCCCACATCCAGGGCCGGTGCTTCAACGAGGCAAACTAGGCAGGTGCCTGGGGCACACTGTCACTGTCAGGGCTCCCAGGTGTGACCAGAGGTGTGTGACTGACGCAGGGAAACGCAGACTTCAGATATGTGATAAACAATATAATTTATTAACACTAACCATACAAACATAAACGCAGTGCAATACTAAAACATAATACAGTGCAAACAAACCAACCACCCACAGATAACAGTACATACAAGCAAGCGTCGTCAGGCAGGCCGGGTCAATATCAGTAGGGCAGGTAGGTACAGGGGGAGCAAGCGGAGATGGGTCGGGGTCACAGGCCAGGTTCAGCAGGTAGCTAGCAGCATAGTACAGAGGGTCAGGCAGAGGGATGGTCAGGGTCACAAGCCAGGGATCAGAACAGGTAGCAAGCAGCGTGGTACAGAGGGTCAGGCAGAGGGATGGTCAGGAGCGAGCCGGGATCAGAGCAGAAGTCAGCAGCGGTTCAGATCAGGCAGGGTCAGCAAAGGAACAGAAACAGGATGCAGGACAGATACAGGGCCCAGGACAAACACAACACCAAGGCAGAGTCTGCAAGTCTGGCCATCCCTTAAATACACCAGTATCATCAGTTCCAGGTGTTAGCTGGCCGAAAGGTTGAGTCTCTGATTGCTGGGAGCACCCGCTGGCCAGCCCTGGTACTGCAGATCAAAAGGCAGGTGAGTCTCACCATTGCTGGCCAGTCCATTCCTGACAGTACCCCCCCCCCTCAAGGAGCGGCCTCAGGACGCTCCAAACAGTCCTAGCTGGGCAAAATGTTCCACCGCCCGGGTCTGGTAACTGGCGGGATATCAAAGACTGGCACACCGGGCAGGACTCCGGGCAGAGGCACATCGGGCTGGACTCCGGGCAGAGGCACATCGGGCTGGACTCCGGGCAGAGGCACATCGGGCTGGACTCCGGGCAGAGGCACATCGGGCTGGACTCCGGGCAGAGGCACACCGGGCAGAGGCACACCGGGCAGAGGCACATCGGGCAGAGGCACATCGGGCTGGACTCCGGGCAGAGGCACATCGGGCTGGACTCCGGGCAGAGGCACATCGGGCTGGACTCCGGGCAGAGGCACATCGGGCAGGACTACGGGCAGAGGCACATCGGGCTGGACTCCGGGCAGAGGCACATCGGGCAGGACTCCGGGCAGAGGCACATCGGGCAGGACTCCGGGCAGAGGCACATCGGGCAGGACTCCGGGCAGAGGCACATCGGGCAGGACTCCGGGCAGAGGCACATCGGATTACCAGGCGAAGCAGCAGGCAGCGGGCCACCAGGCGGAGCAGCGGGCACCGGGCCCCCGGGCGGAGCAGCAGGCACCGGGCCCCCGGGCGGGGCGACGGGCACCGGGCCCCCAGGCGGGGCGACGGGCACCGGGCCCCCGGGCGGGGCGATGGGCACCGGGCCCCCGGGCGGAGCGGCGGGCACCGGGCCCCCGGGCGGAGCGGCGGGCGCCGGACCCCCAGATGGAGCGACAGGTCTCGGGCCCTCAGGCGGAGCGGCGGGCGCCGGACCCCCAGGTGGAGCGACAGGTCTCGGGCCCTCAGGCGGAGCGGCGGGCGCCGGACCCCCAGGTGGAGCGACAGGTCTCGGGCCCTCAGGCGGAGCGGCGGGCACCGGACCCCCAGGAGGAGCGACAGGTCACGGGCCCTCAGGCGGAGCGGCGGGCGCCGGACCCCCAGGCGGAGCGACAGGTCTCGGGCCCTCAGGCGGAGCGGCGGGCGCCGGACCCCCAGGCGGAGCGACAGGTCTCGAGCCCTCAGGCGGAGCGGCGGGCGCCGGACCCCCAGGTGGAGCGACAGGTCTCGGGCCCTCAGGCGGAGCGGCGGGCGCCGGACCCCCAGGCGGAGCGACAGGTCTCGGGCCCTCAGGCGGAGCGGCGGGCGCCGGACCCCCAGGCGGGGCGACAGGCATCGGGCCCCCAGGCGGAGCGGCGGGCGCCGGACCCCCAGATGGAGCGACAGGTCTCGGGCCCTCAGGCAGAGCGGCGGGCGCCGGACCCCCAGGTGGAGCGACAGGTCTCGGGCCCTCAGGCGGAGCGGCGGGCGCCGGACCCCCAGGTGGAGCGACAGGTCACGGGCCCTCAGGCGGAGCGGCGGGCGCCGGACCCCCAGGTGGAGCGACAGGTCACGGGCCCTCAGGCGGAGCTGCGGGCGCCGGACCCCCAGGTGGAGCGACAGGTCTCGGGCCCTCAGGCGGAGCGACAGGTCTCGGGCCCCCAGGCGGGGCGGCGGGCGCCGGACCCCCAGGCGGAGCGACAGGTCTCGGGCCCTCAGGCGGAGCGGCGGGCGCCGGACCCCCAGGCGGAGCGACAGGTCTCGGGCCCTCAGGCGGAGCGGCGGGCGCCGGACCCCCAGGCGGGGCGACAGGCATCGGGCCCCCAGGCGGAGCGGCGGGCGCCGGACCCCCAGATGGAGCGACAGGTCTCGGGCCCTCAGGCGGAGCGGCGGGCGCCGGACCCCCAGGTGGAGCGACAGGTCTCGGGCCCTCAGGCGGAGCGGCGGGCGCCGGACCCCCAGGTGGAGCGACAGGTCACGGGCCCTCAGGCGGAGCGGCGGGCGCCGGACCCCCAGGTGGAGCGACAGGTCACGGGCCCTCAGGCGGAGCTGCGGGCGCCGGACCCCCAGGTGGAGCGACAGGTCTCGGGCCCTCAGGCGGAGCGACAGGTCTCGGGCCCCCAGGCGGGGCGGCGGGCGCCGGACCCCCAGGCGGAGCGACAGGTCTCGGGCCCCCAGGCGAAGCGGCGGGCACCGAGTCACCAGGCACGACAGTGCGCTCCGAGTCAACTGGCATGACCGCTGGCACTGGGTCAGACATTGGATCGTCTGGCTGGACAGCGGGCATCGGGTCACCAGGCATCAAGTCATTTGGCTCGACAGCGAGCACCGCGTCATCTGGCAAGGCAGTGGGCTCCGAGTCAACAGGCACGACAGTGGGCACCGGGTCATCAGGTACCGGATTGTCTGGCTCGACAGCGGGCATCGGGTCACCAGGTATGACAGCGGGCACTGGGTCACCAGGCATCAGGTCATTTGGCTTGACAGCGGGCACCGCGTCATCTGGCAAGGCAGTGGGCTCCGAGTCAACAGGCACGACAGTGGGCACTGGGTCACCAGGCATTGGATCGTCTGGCTCGACAGCGGGCATCGGGTCACCAGGTACGACAGCGGGCTCTGAGTCAATTGGCACGATAGCGGGCACCGTATCAGGTACCGGATCATCTGGATCAACAGCGGGCATCGAGTCAACTGGCCTAATAGGATCGTCAGGCTGGATCAGTTCATCATGCTGGGTAGAGGCATCAGGCTGAATGCCGGCGTCCGGCTGAGTAGAGGCTTCAGGCTGAGTAGAGGCTTCAGGCCGAGTAGAGGCTCCAGGCCGAGTAGAGGATCCAGGCCGAGTAGAGGCTTCAGGCCGAGTAGAGGCTTCAGGCAGAAGAGAGGCATCAGGCTGCGTACAGGCATCAGGCTGAGTAGAGGCA